>NC_092037.1:97181309-97473809 GCF_003086295.3 Arachis hypogaea | reverse complement strand
GTCCATGGTCCACTGGATCCTTTTATTAAAACGGGATACTCATCATGGCAACACTTAATATTCAAATGACAATAAAAAATTAGTTTAATTTTTTTTGTATTTTTAATTATTATTTAATTTATTTTATAGTTATCATATTAAAAATAATAATTAAGTAATATTAGACGTAATAAATATATAATTTTATATATTACATGTATAAAATTATGAATATTAAATTAAATAAGATAAATTTAGATTATTATCTCATTAATATTACCGATTTATAAATAATCCTATATAAAGAATTCTGTTTAATAATTATATAAAAGTAAAAAAAAGTAATATATATATATATATATGATTTAAAAGTAAATATATTTATATTTATACATATATAGTTCTTTTTAACTTTTATAGTTGTTTTATATAATCACTTATTTCAATTATTATTCACACTAATATAATAATAGACGTTGTTAACGTATTTATAAATTACAAAAAATGCACTCGAATTATTTTGTTGCTAACAAAAATATATTCAAATTTTGTTATCGATAAAAATATCCTTAAATAATTTAGAAATGCGACAAAAATATTCAATATTAAATATGTATTTCTCAAAAAATATTTTAGAACTTGAATTTTGATGCGATTTTTTACAAATATCATTAGAAAATTGAGATATTTTTATTCTTAAAATTTGTTGATTTTTCGCTAACTACATTTTTTTGTGATTTTGTAAAAGTATTATTGGTTGTTGACAAAAAAAAATTACAAACAAATATATACTTAATTAATGAAAAATTACCAAATTTTAAGGATAAAAACATTTTATTTTTCTAATCTTTTTTTTAAAATCGTATTAAAATTTAATTTTTAAAATATTTTTTGATAATACATATTTAATGTTAGACATTTTATCGTATTTTAAAATTATTTAAAATTATTTTTTATTAACAAAAATTCGAATACATTTTTACCAACAACGAAATTATTCAAATGCAATTTTTTTATGGTTTACCCTTTTAAATTGTTAGGGATCCCGGATAAATATTCACTCGTTATTATTTGGTTACTGTTTATTATTTCTTATTATTATGGACAGCGGACAGGAAATGAGACCTGTAAATGTGCATGTAGGCAACCACATGGGCAAATAAAAACAAAATGATTATTGAAAATAAAGGGCCCTTAATGCTAGTAGCCTAGTAGCTAGGACTGAATTGAAGGTTTCATACTTTCATTATATTGGATCATCCTACACCAAATGATATATATATATATATATATATATATATATATATATATATATATATATATATATATATATATATAACAAAAAAATTAACAAAAATAATAAAAAATTACTTTATTTAATATTTATTAATTTTTACTAAAATTAATAAATATTAAATAAAATAAATTCTAACTTTTTTATTTTTTTAATATTATTGTATATATATATATATATGTATATATAGGTTATTAAAAATATAATTAGAAAGTATTGAAATTGAAAAATAAATTGCAATAGTAATTTACAAAATGAAAAGAGATTTGTATATATATTCATGAAGGTTAATTTTAAACATAAATGTTTATTAATTTTTTTTGTCTTCTTAGTATTACCCGTTTTAAATTATTAGTTGTTATGTAGCTAGTGACGCGTCATTAAGTCTAATCAATTATGTAAGATTTGATTAATTTGACATGTAACCTACTACTCTACTATAGATATTAATTTCCAAGTAGTTGAATGATAATTATAAAATTGAGATGAAACATAGCCAAAAATCATAAATAGATTAGATGTTATATATAATACATAAAAACAAGAGCAGCTATCTAGGACTATAAATTGATGAGAAAATATCATAACTAGATTATTAACGATGATTAGGGATAATATTAACATAACATGGGGTTTTTCTTTGAAGTTATTATGTAATAAAAAAGAAAGAAAGAAAATATCGGATGCAGAATTATTGTTGATCAATAAGCTAGTGTAAGAAGAAAGAGATAAAAAAAAAATATTTTGTATGTTTATAACCAATTTTTTCTTAATTTTTTAATTTCCTTACTCTAGAACCTTGTGTATGTGATAAATAATTATATATGTGAAGTAATACAATTTTATTTTTATTTTATTTTTTTGTATTAAAAAGCATAAATTAAAATTGTAAAACAGGAAAGAAAATTACATCGCATCAATTACCATGCATATTACTACAATGAATCCAACCACAATTTATTAAGTCTCACTATATCGAACTAAGCTCTTACATACATAAATAATATATAGTTAATTAGATAGATATATATACATGATGAAAATAACATTATTTCTTAATAATAACATAATAACAAACCTCATTAATTATTACATAATTATTGTTTTAACACAATTTGATACTTCTCCTATTTGCTTTCTTCTTCTTCTTCATCCATGGTATCACAAAATGCTTTGTCCTTTGTCTCTGGCAAACACAAACCAAACAAGCCAAGAAACCCTATTGCCAACCCTAAAATCCCATAACATAGAAACTTATTATTATGCTCTCTACCAGCTCCTACTAACATTGGACTAATTGTACCACCCAATGCCACAGCTTGTCTCAACAAAGATAATGCACAATTTCTCACACAAGTTGGGAACAACTCACTCCCAAATATTATAAGAACATTATAAGCAGTGTAAGCACAAAAGAAAGACACCAATTCAAACACAAGTTGCAACGAAATTGTAAAATTCGTCACTTCAATGCTAGCCAAAACACTTGAAATCCCACTTAGTGTAGTGAGAAATAGTAGCATGCTTTTCCTATTGAACTTGTGTATGAATATGAAAGTGAGGATTGTAGATGGTATCTCTAACAATGCATTAAATGTGACACTTAAATAAAGATTGAATGATAACATTCCAACTCCTAGTGGCATACCATAATAGACTAATCCAATTCCTAAACCCATGGCTACAATCACCATTATCCTTCTAGAAGACCATCTATTTTGCATTAAGATCTTGAAAGTTGAGTATAGATCAACTTTCATAGTTTCTTCCTTAAGGGGCATGATGTTGGAGATAGCCAAATCCAAGTAATCACTTTGAGTAGTGAGTGATAATGATGTGATACTTTTCAATACTTTAATAGCTTCTTCTTTCCTTCCTCTAATGAGAAGCCATCTTGGAGATTCATGAAGAAATAAATAGACTAATATGCAATATAAAATGCCCGGAAGAGAAGTAACTATATATAAATTTCTCCATGAAGAACCTTTATTTAAGTAAGCTATTGGTGGCAAGGTTAAGAACCCTAAAGTACACACTAGAAAACCAAAGACACCTACCTGACCGCGCCATCTTTTGGAGACTAATTCGGAGGCAAGAACAAGTGTGGTGGTTCCAAGGGTGGAACGGCCAAATCCGCATACGAATTTGAGTGCGGAATAGATCCAAATATTTGTAGAGAAGGAAGCAAGGAAGGAAGAGAAGGACATTAAAAGACATGAGTAGAATATCATGCTCTTGCGACCGAGCGAGGCGTCGGCTAGAGTGGCCAAAACAATGCCTCCAATTAAGCAACCGGTGAAAAACATGGAAGCTGGAAGCCCTGTAATGATCGTATTTACACATTCTAGATCCCATTCTGATATTATAGAGACTTGTTTAGATTCGTCCCATACCCATAAATCCTTTGAGAGCTCGCAAATGCTAGCTCTCTTGGTAGACATGGTAGTCGATTTGCAAGAATTGTTACTTGCGAATCGACTACCAGTCTGGTTGGCGCAATGCCAAGACGGTTGTGCATCGGTGAAGATGGTGATGAATGTTTGTTGGCCATCAAAGAACCAAGCAAAGGAGACTAGAAAGACTTGAAGGAGTTGAGTCCAATTGAGTTCTCCAATGCACTCTTCAACTATGGAGCTAATTGTAGAGATTTGTTCATCATCTTGATGAGGTTGTTGTGCAAATGAGTTAGATGAATTAGACTGGGAAAGAAGTTGGGTTGATGAATCAACCATAATTACAATCACTCTATGTTTACTAGCTAATAATTAATTAGTTGTGTGCAGCAACCATAGCTCGTATGATATAAGCCAAAAGCTTAGGAACTATTCATCTATTATTGAAAAAGGAACTTTAATTTTGCACCACATTTTCTATATCTTGATGATAATGTGTCTAAAAATATCAACGTTAATGTTTGTAATATCGTCAATCGATCAATCAATCATATTTTGTTCAAAATTAATATTGAAAGACTCTAACTCAATATTGTATTTAATAATTAGATATTAGAATTAAAATTTTAATCTCAAAACATAAAATTTTAGTTTTCATTACCTTTAAAAAGTAGAAATAGAAGAGATTGAATTTTCTAAAATTGAAGACTAAAACTATAATAATATTTCTTTTTAAAAATAATTTATTTAAATTTTTAAATTCTAAATCTACTCCATAATATTTATATTTATTAATCTCAATCTCAATTTTTCTTCTAAGTTTTAGTGTCTACACATTACTGTATTACATTTATACTGCTTTCATGATGTATGCGAAGATTCATAGCCCAGTAAGAGCCCAATAAGGCCCAAAATTGAAACGCCTGAGTCCAGTGTGTCCGATTACTGATAGAAAAAAGGATCGTTACCAAAAACAGAAAAAAGAAGAAACAGCTGTGAATCTTTCCAGAACGATGAATTGAAAAATCTAGGCCAGTCAAGTCACGTGCTCCTAGTAAACAATCGTCGTTATCATCATGAATCATAATCACTTACCACTCTCTCTTTGATAGTTTCTGAAAGATAGAGTCAAGTTAGCTTTTTAATTAACTTTCTATTCATGTCGTTAATTAACTGTTAGCATTGTTAAATATTAAGTGACAATTGACATGTTCTAAACGAAAGGACTAGCTAGTAGCTACTACTCTTACTAGCTTAAGAAATTGTGTATCACTCTAAAAATTACATTTTTAATTTGGTTTATTATAAAATAATTTTGCATTATTAATTAAAGGTGTCAAAATACAGTAGTTGGTAACTTTTTTTTTCTTTTTAATTTGAAGATTGTATCTAATACATGATCTTTTTCTTTAAAAAGATTCCTTTAGGGTAATGTTATTTTTTCTGGAGAAAGAATAAAAACTAACTACGAGTATCTCGAATTTAAACTATAAATTATAAAGTAAATTGCTTAATAATTATTAATTAGTTAATTTTTTTATTAAAATTATAAATCTTCTAAGATATTTAAAAATATATATTTATTTATAAATATGTTATATACATATTAAAAAATTAATTATTATTTATTTATATATAAACATATATTATTTTATTATTTTTAATTTATATTTTATTATATATTATATACGAATACTTAATTTAGTGGGTATTATTTATTATTTTTTTATAAGATTAATTACTTTGTATTTTAAAAACACATTTTAAAGTATAATAATAAAAAATTGTTAATTTTTTTTATATATTCAATATATTAAAAACGAAAAAAAAAAAATTTTTTATAATAATTCATATAAAATGTTTTTTTATGATATATTTAACCTATATTATTAGCACTTTTTTATTTTTCATATTGGAAAAAAGATGGAGTATCACAGAATCATGATTCATGAGAGTATATGGTGCTTTACGCAAGTGTGATGGTTTGGAAATCGGTAGGTCCGATTTCATGACTTGTAAAATTTTTTTGCATCTAATAAAAAAATCGTTGGGTCCGATTTCGTTAGACCAAAAAAAATTGAACGTAAAGCATGAAATCGGTGGGTCCGATTTTCATACACTGCCTTTCATGAACCACAAATCGAACGGTCCAATTTGTGTCCCCTTTCAACCGCAATAAATCGGATCATCCGATTTCTTTTCTTCACCTGAACACCGTCACAACAGTGTAAAACTCACCCAAATTCCATAACCCAACATTACACCAAACTTAATCTCATATAAAAAAAAATTAGCCTATTATTAGAACATAAGTTAGCGAAACGTTTTTTATAAATGAAAAAGGGGTTTGAATTTTGAAAAAGAGCACTGGGCGCACGTTAGCCAACTTCACCGAGAGTTTTGATGAGAGCCCATAACTGTGTCCGTGCGCATCTTAGCTTCCACCTCATCTCACCTAACTAACTTTCTCTTCTCTGTCTCTCTCTCTCTGCAAAAGTTGTAAAAAAAACGAAACCACTTGTGTGTGACTGTGTTGTGTTCCAAAAAATCTCTCTTCTAAGTTCTAACCCTCTCCGCTTTCTCTCTCCTAATTAGGGTTTCTTCTTCTGCTTTCTCCGCACAGCACACAGCACACTCTTTCCTCTTCAATTTTTCCGTTTCAATGCCTTTCAATTCTTCCGTTGAATCTTCAACAGTGCCTTCTTTCATTCTCCACCAAATTCCTCATTCGATTCGCATCCGAAATTCACTCATTTGACACCGCCGGCTTCTGTTGGAAATGGCTCCCAGCCGGAGAAAGGGAGTTAGCAAGGCGTCCGCCGCCGCTGCCGCTCGCCGCCAATGGAAGGTGGGCGATCTCGTCCTCGCAAAGGTTAAAGGCTTCCCTGCGTGGCCTGCCACGGTGTGTATCTATCTCATTTCCTTTTTTTTTCCCGATTTTTTGTCAATATTTTTTATTTAATTGAATTTTATGTTGAAGCTGTCATTGGATTGCGTGATGCTGAACTTTCTCTTGGGGGGTTTGGATTTTTTTATTAATTTTTGTTTTTTTTTTTTTGGGGGGGGGGGGTTGTTTCAGAGTTGGACTTTGGTGTTGGATTCCAGCTGGAAAAAGTTCATTTGTGGCCATGATTTTAGCTTAAACTTGCCTTATTGTAACTGGATTTCATTATTTACTGCACAACTCAAATGGGATCCTTATGCTTTTAAAATCTTAAATTGTGTTCTTGATTGTTTTGATTAATGAATGTTTTGAGTGTCGGTGTTTGATCCATGTAACTGGCCTTATTGTTTTTAATTAGCTGATTTATTACTTTCTATGGAGAGGCTACCTCCTTTTTAAGTGAGTGATGGCAATGAGAATTGTTGAAACCAGAAAGCATATGGCATATGCTGAACCAGCATGTACCTTTGGTTTATCCCATCTTTTGTGTCATAGGAAGAATGAACAGTTTTCTAAGAATAAGAAAAATGAGGCTTTAGGTAGATTAAATTTTGGTGTTTGATCAATGTAGCTGACCTTGTTTAGTTGGAAAAAGCTTCACTGTTGTTGTTAATTAGTTTGTTTATTACTTCCGGGAGCACTGCCTTCTTTTTGGACAATAATGGCGATTGAGAATGGTAGAAACTATAAACCATGGGCAGAAACAACCGTAGTCTTGACTGTCCCAACCTCTGCTTCATCCTCGGGTAAAAGAACAGGAATAATTAGTACTATTTAAGTAAGAAAGAGAAAAGTGGGGTTTTGGGTACACAAAATAAAGAATTCGCTAACTCTTCGAGTTCCATTAATATTTATTTGTTTAAGTCTATTTCTCCTTATTCAATGTAATGTGTGTTTCATTTTACTAATTGAGTTCTTTGTCGGTGGCAGGTGAGTGAGCCAGAGAAGTGGGGTTACAATGCTGATTGCAAGAAAGTACTTGTTTACTTCTTTGGAACCCAACAAATGTAAGTACTCGGACCCATGTTTATTTGATTTCTTAACACTGCTGCTAATATGCCAATTGGTGCGGGTTGTATAACTTTAGGAATCAAACCAGATATACATGCTCAACTTTCATTACCAGGCAACTTGAAGTTTTGGTTTACACACATTTATGATGTCCATAATCTTGTGATGGCTTCTCGATAAGACACTAACTAGTAAGAATTGAGTATGGTCTTCTTTTTCATGCCTCAGTGATTTGTTATTGTCAACAAAGTTGCTAGGTTGCAGTGTTAATTAATTAATGCCCCTTATTTTCAAGCATTCTAAGAGCTTATGTATGCATGAATATTATGAAGCTCACATGACAAGTTGATTTCCTTTCTTGTGTGGTTGGTTTGGAGACATGCTTTCATTCAGCTAGTTTGGTGGTATGCAGTTTGGGGTAGTGGTTATAAAATTTGTAGGTAGTTTAACTTTTACACATGGTTCTGGTTACAAGTGTGTTTATAGTTGTAAAGGTCACTAGGATTATATGATATGTATGTGCATGTGTGATTATTTACAATCCATTTTATCTTATCGCTTGCTGGTTTACTTATATGCATTAAATGTAGAAACATATAATGGCAAGGCTTGTTGTGTCATCCCATAATTGTTGATTACGTAGTTTCAAGCTCATACTCAACTACTCATCTATGGCTTCTTGAATATGGGTGATGGCCATGGTAGTCCATCACACATCGTGTAATGTGTAATGTGCCCACCTGGAAAAGGGGGCTAGTGGGATGTGTGGTGCCAGGATTGCGACAAAGATAGGTAATTACTTTGCAATAAAATATTATAACATACATAAAAATATTCACAAATTCAAAATAATCTCTATAATTATTTTTGTGGTAACTTTTCCTATTTTAAGCACATTTGCCCACTAAGCATACACTTTCATGGAAATTAAAAAAATTCAAATAGTTGTATCACTTAGGTTTCTGTTTTAATATTAATAAATAAATAAATAAGTAAATAGGTAATGACCTTGGTATTGTGCCTCACTTTTCTCCCCAATACACTTTCTCATGCCACCTCTCTCTCATACCCATACTATATATTACACATGTACACTTTATCGTGGCAACCCCTTATGGTGGATGTGGTGGTGGCAATGCAAGATGGTGTGGCACGACACGTCACTGTGCAGCGGACACCAGTGCAGAAGATACCCTAATCCTTGCCGCAATTTTAGTTGCGATTATTGCCAATAGAATATTTGACGCAATGATGGAGCAATGGCTGATAAGAGCCATGATGGCATGGATGCTGGCATTGTGCGTGATAACTACTATGCCTTTTTAGTATTTGTTTTCCACTTGGTGATGGCATTAATTAGTAGTTTTCAGTTGGTTGACTTTTGGTCATCACATTTACGTGTTCTTTTTTGTCTCTTAGAAAACTCCTTTCATACTGACTACACGTAGCATTATATCATTATTTGTGCTTGGTGGTGTTCTGGGCTTGTCCATGTTGAATTTGAGATGTGTCCAGTTGTGTTGGATGTCTAAGCAGGGAGAAGGTTTTCTTGTGTGTGTGTCTTTGGATGTATGTATAACAAGCAATCCATGTTCAATTTGTGTTAGGCAGGTGGTGTGTCTGTCCTTCATATCATAGGCAATCCCTAGTGGTATACTGTACATAGATAAGAAGTGGAATGATATACTTGAGAGACAAGTCCTAATGAGGGTAATGCAATTGCCTAAAAGGAGGACGTTTTCTGATAATCAATGTGGTTATAGATAACAAGTGGAAGGATATACTTGAGAGACAAGTCATAATGAGGATAATGCAATTGCCTGAAATAGATAGGGCCTTTTCTGATAATCAAGGTGTATATAAATCCAGAACCTCCTTGAAACTTCTCTTGCACTTGCAAATTGACCTTCTTCCTTGTCCCCTTTTACTAATATGTGTAGCCCCAATTCTTGTAACAAGATTTGCTGTTTAAACTGCATGTGCTCACTTACTAATATCATTCTCCTCAGCTAGTATCACTAAGCCTGTTCCTTTTTTTCTTTCTCCTTGCATAAATCTGCTTATTGACAACTCCCCTAAGGTTGTTGAAATCGCAATCTACCTTATTGTTTAGTCTCTTCTTTATTTTGTTATGATATTTTTATTATGCAAATTTTCAGTCTTGTGTGTGTATGTATGTGTACAAAAAACATATCTGTAACTGCAACTTGCAAGTTGTATAGGTTTTGAATTGGCTTTTGTTGTATAGAGCTTTCTGCAATCCAGCTGATGTCGAGCCATTTACAGAGGAGAAAAAACAGTCTCTTATTCTCAAACGTCACGGAAAGGGTGCTGACTTTGTTCGTGCTGTACGAGAGATTGTTGATATTTATGATAGGTTGAAGAAAGAGGCTCAACTTGATGAAGCTAGGTCTGATGTTGAATTTGCTAATGCAAATATTTCAAATTCACTTGATTCATCTGCCAAGGATCAGAATGACTCATCCACCAGGGATCAGACAGATGCTCCTGAGTTGGCTATTAATTTATCATTGAAATCATCAAATTCCATCACGAACAGACATGAGCTGGCTTGTGCCACTGAGAATGATTCAGCTGCAGCATTGGAGGATGGGTCTCGTGGCAATGTGGCATCCTTGGAGGATCCTACTGATAATACCGTTGCTGGAAAATCATCGAAGACTGTTACTTATTCCTCTCGAAAAAGATCTTCTGGCAACTTGCACTGTCAGGGCAATGGAGCTCAAAGTCATGCACCTTTACGAAAGTCCAGAAGCTTGTCACGGGTTCAAAACTCTGCAATGCATGGCAGTGATGGTAGAAAGCATGCTGGTGATCTATCAGCTGATGCAGATCTGAGTGCATCCACAAGAAGGAATAAATGTAGCAGGAAATCACCTGATCTTTCAAGCTGTGATGATTTTGGTTCATCTGCTCGAGTCTCAAATGATAGCATGGATGATGATTCTGAAATCCTCACAATTGATTCTGAGACATTTAGTCTGAATGAGGGCAGTACAATAGAATCAAATTTTAAACATGAAAACTCTGAGGCTACTGAATACTCAGAAGTTGGGTTGAGCAAAGGACATGTTGATACAAAGGCTGTAGTTAACAAGAAGAAAAGAAAACCAAATAGGAAAAGGGAAACCAATGATGCTGCCAAGCCGATCAGTAGAGTAGAGGAGAATGCTGGCAGTGTGCAGAATTCCAGTCAAATTTCACAAAATATTTGTGGAAATTCAGAAGAGAAATGGATTGAGCAAGATGGAGATGAACACTTGCCCCTTTTGAAACGAGCTAGAGTGAGAATGAGCAACTTATCATCTACAGAGGTAGAATTCAGCAACATTATTCGAGCTCAAGAAAAAACCTGTAAAGAAGATATTAATTCACAACAGAAGATGGTCACATCTTCAAATTGGGAGAACAGTCCTGCCGATGGAGACTCATCTGTATTAAATGGAGTTATGGATAATGTTTCTCCTTCAAAAGTATTAGTTACATGTTTTGAGACTCAGATTTGTAATCCTAAGAAGGAAGAATCACTGTGTTCTGTGGATGGTGAGGCTGCTTTACCTCCATCGAAACGCCTTCATCGGGCTTTAGAAGCCATGTCAGCTAATGTTGCTGAAGAAGGTCAAACTCATATGGAAGTGTCATCTTCCATAATAACATCTAGTGTTACATGCGTATCTTCTATTGAGAGGTTTCTGTGTATCGCCAGTAATAATCATGAAGATAATGATGTAGGATTGAAAGCTTTGGATACTTGTGGCATTGGTTCTTCCGAAATTAATGTGCATGGCATCTCAACCAGTTCAAATCCGTTGATTTCAACAGAGAATAAAGCATCATTACAAGTGGATAAGATGTTGACCAAGTTCAGGCAACATGAAATTGGGACTGATGGCAATACACCTGCTTCAGATCAAGTTGTTGATGATACAAATAATTATGTGGTTTGCCACACTGCTGAAACAGAATCCAAAAGGGAAACTTCTCCTAATCTTGATTCAAAATATCCTGAAGTTGGCAGCAACTGTGACTTGTCAAATTTATCATTACCACCAAATGAAGACAAAACCCAAACGTCAAGTCACTCAAATAATGCTTCTGATGGATCAGAACATAATGGGTTGAGTCTTGATCCCATGGCATGTTCCAATGAAAAAAGTATTCCTTTACCTGAAGACAATGTTGAAGTGCTTCAGCAGAATGAGGTCGCTGTTTGTGAGGATAAAGGGTGCTTGAAGACAGCAGTTGTTCACTGCAACAAATCAAATGATGTGTAAGCGTCATCGTGGTTTTTTATAGTTCTTTTCTGTATTGTCAAACAAAAAATGGAGTAGAAATGAGGAAATTTTCAGTAGCCTTAATAGTAACTAAAAGTTTTGGCTTTGAACTTCAGTGCTATGATACTGTCACAGAATATAGTAATAGAAACTTGTGTTTTCCTCACTTAGATCATACATTGCAAGTACTTGTTGGGGTTCTTGAATGAACCATGGATGCTTCATTTCTCCCAATTTTACTTGATATCTATCCTTTAATTTCAGGAGTGAGGCTGTGAATGAGATAACTTGTAAAGGAGCAGAAGAGGACATGAATTCTGTTTCAACATCTGATGGCTGTTTGGGTGAAAAGGGTATTTTGGACATACGTTTGAGCCCATCATTGACTGATGGGTGTGATTGCATTCCACCTGGATCACCTCCAAATATGTCAGTATGCAATGTTTCTGCATCAGACAGTAGTAATATTCTTCACAATGGAAGCTGTAGTCCAGATGTAAATTTACATCAGAAGCAAACAATATCTAGTCATATAGGTGTAGATAAAGATGGGTTTGTGGCAACTCAAGAATCAAGTTCTATGGGAAAGCCAACTGAAGCAGGACGTGCTGCTTTGTTGTACTTCGAAGCAACCCTTGGGACATTGACAAGGACAAAGGACAGTATTGGTCGAGCTACACGCATAGCGATTGACTGTGCAAAGTTTGGCATTGCAGATAAGGTAATATTTTTTGTTACTCCTGAAAATGTTATCATTAGGTTGTGAATACTTTATGTTGATTAATTTTACTTTTGAAGTGCCAGTTACTCTATCTTCTCAGTCTATATTAGTCTTCCATTTAACCTTGATATTTTATTTGCATCCATTTAGCCATTGCATTTGTTTCTATTGGACCAATGAGTTTGTGTAATCTGAACTATCAGATGCATATGCCTGAACCAAAGAAAAATGCAGCTTCCCTTTTTGTTTTTGGATAAAAGATTTTATACAGAGGAATAATATGAAAACCTGGGAGGACAATGCATCCTCTTTAATAAGAACTAACAAAATTTTAATGGAACATGTACAATGCAAAGCTTTCCAATATCTCAACATTTTAGTGCACACAAGAGTTGGAGAAGTTCACTTATCCAAAAACAGATGTATGGATAATTAGATAGGCTGTATGAAATGGCTTCAGCTATTAGGGAAAAAGGGATATTGATGTGAAGAACATGGATAATTAGCACAACTTATTGTTTCAATTAGCGGGAAACAAATCTAGATTAAGTGGCTACTAATAATATTTTCTGTTCCCTCTCCTGTAGTTGAAGTACTTCCTTGATGTATTGGCTTTAGCAGTTGGGCAAAGATGGGATTTCGGTGTGAATACTGAAAGTATGGATAGTTGGATCAACTTCATTGTTTCATATGTCCTTGTTCTTCAGTATGGTCTTTGATTACTTTGTGCCATCTCTTAAAACTTAATGAAGAGATGCAGGATGGGTCGAAGGATGAGAGAGATTTTGGTTGTGACTGTTTCTACGTTTGACTTTTGGAAATTTTAGGTAGAAATGAGAGAGCAAAGAGCATGATATATAATGTGCAAAATAGGTTGAAAGCTTAACCAAGAAGCTGCCGCTTTTATTGTGTTGATGTAATTCTTCTGGGTGTATTCCAGGTTATGGAGATTCTTGCCCACAATCTAGAAACTGAATCAAGCCTGCATAGGAGGGTGGATTTGTTTTTTCTTGTCGACTCTATTGCACAATTTTCTCGAGGATTGAAAGGTGCATTGTTTATTGCTCTGAGTTTTCCCAAGTTTCAGAAGGAAGAAACTGATGAAACCATGTAGTTGATATTTAGTTATGTCTTATGTCTGATTTTGCAGGTGATGTTTGTGGAGTATATCCATCAGCTATCCAAGCAGTCCTTGCACGGCTCTTGTCTGCTGCTGCTCCTCCTGGAAATAGTGCACAAGAAAATCGCAGACAGTGTCTTAAGGCAAGCATTGGAGTCTCTTTATATGTTCTAATATTACATGTTTTGAGGTCATCCCTTTTCTATTAACCATAGTTGTAACTTTGTGTAGGTTTTAAAGGTGTGGTTAGAGAGAAGAATCCTACCTGTGTCTGTTATTCGCCATCATATACGTGAACTGGACTCATATAGCAGTTCAGCTCCTGCAGGTCTATTCTCTCGACGATCATTGAGAACAGAGAGGGCCCTAGATGACCCTATTAGAGACATGGAGGGTATGCTTGTTGACGAATATGGAAGGTTTGAATCTGTTTAGCATAAAAATATTTGACTTTATTGTTTTAGCATACTTGTGAGGACTCCAGTATATTTACTTAAATTTCCATTTGATCTTGTAGCAACTCAAGTTTTCAGCTACCTGGATTCTGCATGCCTCGCATGCTTAAAGATGAGGAGGAAAATGAAGGGAGTGATTCTGATGGAGGGAACTTCGAGGCTGTCACACCAGAGCATAATTCTGAAGTACAGGAAATGACTTCTACAGTTGAAAAACACAGGCATATCCTGGAAGATGTTGATGGTGAGCTTGAAATGGAAGATGTGGCACCATCTTGTGATGTTGAAATGAATTCATTTTGTAATGTGGTAGCAGGAAATACCACTCAGTTTGAGAATCCTCTCACGTCCTTTGCCCCAGCTCAGGATGTGCCTCCGTCTCTCCCACCCCCACCCCCACTACCGCCACTGCCACCTCCAATGCTACATCCTGTCTCATCTACCTTAGATCCATATGGAACAGTAGTGAATTCAAAAGTGTATACAGATTCGCAGGTATATTTTACATTTTATACATGGAATTTTACCATCTTATTTGTGGGCCACATGAAGTAATAACTAATTCGTATACATTTTCCTTTTGCACTTTGGCTCATATGCAGATGCAGATGCAGATGCAGAAAGACAACGCACCCCACTCTATGGCTCAGCCATTGGCTGCACCAAGGTGTAGCCAGCCTATAAGTGATGCAATGCAATATCAAGTCTCTGATTGTAGAGAAATACCAATGTCAGATTCTAATTGCTCCTTCAACAGTTATCCTGTACCACCCCCTGACAATTTTCGAGATTCAGACAATATGCACAACAATGGATACTCTATTAGGCCTCCACAACATGTTCCATCCAATCAGTTCTCTTTCGTGCATGGCGAGCAGCATGTGACGCACCACCACCAAAGGGATTTTCCACCACCCTCTTCATATTCTAATAGACCACACTTCATGCAGAACATGGAGAGGGATAACTTATATAATAATCATGAGAGAATGAAACAACCTCCATATGATTACCGAGAGGGATGGGATGTTCCTCCACCTTATTCTGGTAAAGACTGCTATAAATAATAGTATTTTGGTGATATTGTTTGTTTATTTATCATGATTTCTGGCTATGTGCCACGGCCTTCTACCGTCGAATTAATTGAATTTCTTGTATAGGTCCTTGTTATCACGACAAGGGGGCGCCTCCCCCGTATGGTTGTCATCCATGTGAATCAAGTAGAATACCCGGCCATGGGTGGAGATTTCCTCCCCGATCAATAAATCATAGGAACTCCATGGCTTATAAACCACCCTTTGAGGACGCTATTCCAGTGACAAACAGAGGTGTGTTTACTGTCCTTGTTTGAATATTTTGCTACAAGAAATTGTTTTTTATTCAATTCACCCCAATTTACTTTTTCATTTAACATATTAAGGCCTAAATGTATTTAATTATTTTTGTTTCAGGTCCAGGCTTTTGGCAGCCGAGGTAATCTGAAATCACCAAGAAATCAACCCCGTCCGGTATACTTACACGGTCATCCGCAAATTGTCCTTCCTTCTTGTGATTAAAATTTCACTGCCTTTTAATTTAAGGTGTGACCTACTTTTTGGCCTGAGCTATGGCTTTGTTTATTTCCCCCATCATTCTGTACATGCAATATTCCCTTGAACTCCCAGCAGAATTTGCAATGTATATGTGAATGATCCAACTTAGATTTGTATATATATGTATTTTAGCCTCTTCTGCAGAGATAGCAGGGCAGGAACAGTCACTGTAGAGTTGTTGGAGGGTTTGTACCTACTTAGGTTGTCAAAGTCCCAAATTTTTTAGCCCCAAAAGTTCTATAATTTATTTAATGGGAGCCCTTATAGAAGTTAGATTAATATCTATATCTATAATATATTTTTATTTTTGATTTTTCTAAATTTAAATCATTGTCAAAATAAAGGGAAATTTAAAATTAAACAAAAATTTCCTTGTACAAATTCTTATTTTTTTTTCCGTGTATATAATTATTTTTTATGAAATTTTTAATTTTTTTCCTTATACGAATTCTTGTCTTCTATTTTTCTTTTTTTTTTCGTAAAACACTCTTTTGTTTAGGGGTCTAATTATTGAAGTAAAATAGGTTAAGTAGTCTCCATACTAATAATGTTTTTTTGACATAATTATGTATAAAAATATGTTTTGAAAATTATATTTAAGCGGTAAAATGAAATTGTTATTCCTTGTAAATGCTTATACAATTTAGTTCAAAATTCAAATTAAATATTTAAATCCGTCTGAGTACCTGGAAAGATTTCTTATGATGCGGGGAAGGTTTGGTTAAAGACTTAAACGGCAATAACACAAAGTAGGGTAATGTTTTGTGTATCTATCTATCTATTGTATAAATTAGAATAAAAAAATTAAAACGGTAAATGTTCTGAAAACCTGTTCGAACCGGCCGATCGAACCGTGAATTGGAAGCCAAAACGGTTCGGATAATGAGAAAAACCGTGAAATTTGAGAACTGGAATTAAATCGGTGAATCGGTCGGTAACCGGTCGGTCGATCGAATCGTTATTCGGCCGGTTTTTGAGCACAGCAGCAAAACGCTGCCGTTTGGAGCTCTGGAAAAGTTTAACCCTAAATGGCTAAAACAATGTGATGAACGGCAACGCTGAGGGAGTGAGGGTAGTCTTCTTCTTCTCTGTTCTCTTTCTCTCCTGATTTTCTGAAAGTGAGATCTCAAATCTGAATCCCTAATGCGGTGATGCCTTCGCCCTTCCCATTTCACAGTTCAGCTTCACCAATCACCATTCTCATCGTTCATCAAGGTTCAGACTTCAGAGAGAAGGAGAGAACGCCATCACCCATCACGATCTCACCGGCGCACACGGCCACACGGCAGTGAGCTCCGTCGCACAGTGAGCTCCGCCGCGAAGTGAGCTCCATCACCACTCGAGTCGGCGTCGCTGTCTGTCTCCCACTCTCCCACTCTCCGTCACCACTCGACTCCGCGTTGAAGCCTGAAGGTTCCTTTCGAGCTCTGAGAGAAAGCCTTCGAGTTCCAGGTAATTGAAATTTTAGTTATGAACTTATTATTGTTTATTGAGTAACTATGATGAACTCTGAATACTGAGATACTGTGATACTTTGATGAACTCTGAAAACTGTGATGAACTCTGAAATCTGAATACTGTGAAGTGTGAATACTGTGATGAACTCTGAGTCTCTGATGCTGTGATGAAATCTGATATTGTGAACTCTGTTCATTGAGTAGCTCTTTGATTTTGTGACATGATGAACTCTGAATTCTGAAACTGTGAACTTTGATTTTCTGAACTCATTTTGTGAACTGAATTTTGATTTTGTGACATGATTTTGTGAAATCTGATTTTGTTAACTCTGATTCTGTGACATGATTTTGTGAAGTCTGATCTTGTAAACTCTGATTTTGTGACATGGTTTTGTGATCTTTGATTTTGTGACACTGTGAACTGCTAGACTGTGATGAAAGTCATGAAACTGTGAACTCTGTGAACTGTGATGAAAGTCATGAAACTGTGATGAAATATGAACTGATTTTGTGATGATTTTGTGAACAAAGAATTTTTTGAACCTGAGATGTTGTACTTGTTCAGAGTGTTAAGAGTGCGGCATTCCACAACATGATGATCAAGTGTTACAGTTACAAAAATAATAAGAACAAGTTTTGAAATAATGCTTCTCATTTTCTCAGTGTAGAACAGAGTGAGGACTAAGAGAAAATTAAAATTGTGGTTGGATCGACAAATTAAAGATAAGAATGGCTACATTATATTATGTTCAGTTCTTCAATTCATTGAGTCTTCTTTTTTAATTGTGTGCCAGTTGTTGTTGAGCATCTCCATTTATTTATTTGCACTTGTGACATTTCTTTTATAAGAAATTGTACCACTAGTTTTGAATTTTGTAAGAATAATTAATCTAGTGGAAATGAAGGTTTGATTGTTGTTGAGCATCTCCATTTATTTATTTGCACTTGTGACAATTCAATGAGGCAAATCTGCAGCAAATTATGGAGGATTTTGATGATTGATGACAAACTTGGATCGTTTTGATGTTGCTATGTTATGTTTGATTGGTTGTTTGTTGACTTTTGAACTTTGAATTTGTATTTGAATGAGATTATAACATTTGGTTTATGTAGTACTTTTAATTTGAATGATATTTTAAAGTTTAGATTAGACTATAATTATATTTTCATGTGTTTATTTATATTTTTATTATTTTATTATAAAACGGTTTTTACGGTTCAATCACGATCAAACCGGTTGAACTTATGAACTAATGAACCAGTATCCAGAGCGGTTCGATGACCGGTTCGGTTTTCAGAACCTTGGGTAACACACGTTACATTCTCCCCTCGTCTTTTCCCTCTGTTATCTCTCTTTCGCTTCAACGCGTGCCGTCCTCTGCTTTTCTTTTGAAACCCTAAATCCAACCTTCCCCTTCTTTTTTTTCATACATAGCCAACTCACTCCTCCTGCTCCGGATAATCTCTGGCCATTCACGCTCTGTTTATCGCTCTCCCTGTCTCCCAAATTCTCATTTCCGTAATGCATATTTCTCCCTCCCGAACGCCGTATCTTCAACATCGTTTTTGTCAACCTCCATCTGGAAACCCTAACCCACCGAGCTAAGCGGAGAGATGCCGGCAATGCTGAGAGACTGAGATCTCTGTTGCGGGCTTCACATGCTGACGAAGAGCGTTATCCCGGCGGCTTGCTTCAAGGCAACTGAGGAATCGCATCCCACTTCCTCGGCAACGGCGGTTGCAGCTACAAAGGTCCAATCATCATCTTTTCAAGCTTCTTCATTGTCGATTGGTAATGGCTCCCTATCCCTCGAATTCAAACCGTGTCTTCTTCTATCTTTTTATTCAATATTATGCCTATCATCTATTTCTTGATCTCTCTTTTTGGTATAACTGCCTGTGCGATTAGGGTTCATGGAAAAGGATCATGGGAACAAATTTTTTTTGGTCTGATTTGTCAGATTCATTTAAAGATCGGTGGTGGTTCTCAAGAGGAAATCAGCCTAGGGTTCATGTGGTGTAGGTATGTAGTGGTTATGACTTAGTTTCAGATTCTTTAATATTTGTTTACTTTGATACTCAAGTTTCCTTTCAATTAACAGGATTTGTTTTTGCCCTGTTTGGGCGTTCTTTTCTGATTCTGTTTTGAAAATTGGGTTTTTTGTTTTGATATAAGATGTTGTGTTCCAGTAACAGTAATTGTTTTTGGTCCTGTTTATCCATTCCCTTGTGATTTCCTTCTGAAAATTGGGTGGTTTTGTTTGTATTGCTGCTTGTGTGATAGATGAAACAAATGAACTATGCTTAGTGTCAACTGATTCAGAAAAGCTCTTCTCTAATCTCACCCCTGGAAGGAATGTTGGAAGATAACACTCAAAATCATCAGAATGTGGATTTTAATTGATCATAGGGAGGAGAATGAATAACACGCTTTTCTTCAGCCTCTGATAATGGATAAAGAAGTTAGTTATTATAGCTATTTTGATAGTTTTGTTGAATAAGTTTGTATAGCAAAATTTTAGTAATTTGAATTGGATAATAACTGTTCAATGCATAGATTTAATCATGCTGGTTCAGATGCTTTTTGAACTTGGCTTTAACTAAAAGTTTTATATGATGTTGACTAGAAACATAAATTGAGTTTACTACTACACATGTGTGGAGCGTAAGTGTTGATATTTCCTTATCTTATTTGTTATCAGTTTTAGTGTGTTCTTTGGGGCTTTTATTTGTATGTGAAAATTCTAAAATATCTTCAATTTCCTAACTGATTTAAGGTGCTAGAAATGACATGCTTTAAAGTTTCTCAAATAAATTTGTACTCATAAGAAGGTCTCAAATTTCTGTATAATTTGTTCTTACTTTTGGTTAATGATTTGGACCCTTTTTTCCGGGTGTGAAAATTCTGAAATTGTGTTTGACTCTGTGTTCTCGGTTTTCTTTTGTTGTTTGTAGATTTTATTCCCAGCCGAAATTGCTGAAATAATTACAATAACACCAAGTGTAGTATTTGTGAGTTCAAATCAGTTTAACAAAAACTTAGTGGCTTTGATTAGTCACTTGAATTGGATACTGCCTAATTAGTGAAATGACATGCTTTCAAATTTCAGTTTTTGATATTTTCTCATTCAAAGATTTCAAGATTCTTTTTGTTCTTTGTTATAAGTTTTGGTGTATTCTTCGGATTTTTAATCTTGAGTTTGAATATGCTAAAAGCTTTTCAAAATAAGTGAACAAGTACGGTTTCAATTTGATCAATTTATGCATTCAAGTTCGAAAAACTATCGTGTTAAAACAGTGAAAAATTCTTTAAAAATCTGTGGTGTAATTTCAACTGCTGGATTCCTTTATTTTATTCTTTGTTGTTTCTCTGATCTTTGTTTTTATTTTCTTGGGTACTTATTGTATCAATGCATATTTTGTTTCCCTCTTTTATGAGTGATAGGCGTGATGGATGACGATTTGCTTTTGATGGTCTGCTCTGGTGTTTGCAGTGGCGGCAGCGGCACTACTAGGTATGACTCTTCATTCATATTATTCTGTTTTTTGTTATTTTAAATTTTATTTTTCACCTTTGTGGCTTGATACGTTTCAATTTCAATTGCTGCCTTCCTCATTTTGTATGTTGAGAAGTCGTTACCTGTTTCCTTACTACTGTTTATTTTCTTTTTTTTTATGTTTTTCTGATGTTATTTGTCACAACCAAATTGAGTGTCAAATTCACCTTTGTGCCCTTTTTTTGTCTTGAGAATCAAACTTACCTTTGTGCCTTATTTATATATAAGTGTACACCACTTGAGTTTTATTTGGAAGCTATTTAAAATACTTTTTTTATTTTTTATCCCCTCTTTTTCAATTGTCAAGGAGCTGTTGGCTTGGAAGAAGGAGCTGTTTGATGAAGTTATGTGATATTTTTTCTTGCATATTTTTACTTAAATTATATTTGTGTGTTGTTTTGAAAATTTTTTTTTCCTGATATGGGAAAGTTCATAAGTGTATTAAAATCAATTAGAATATTATTTTACGCAAAGCTTTTTGGACAATTTTTCTCTCACCATGTTTCCCTAATCCTAGGGATTCAACTCTGATCTCCACAATATGGTTTGTATATTATTTTCAGTGGTTGCAACTTCTTCATTTTTGTTATCTTCAATTTAACGCCAAAGAAACTAATCTAATTTCATTGGTGGCTGGTTGCAGCTCATATTATCAAAGTCAGAAATTGGAAAGGCCAGTTGAACATACCCGATCCAGGTAAGTAGGGTGGGTTGTTGTTTTGTTGTAGGTTATTCGTGGTTATTTTGTAAGCTGAGTGTGTATTAGGGTAAAGTGTATTTTGTATTTGTGCTTCCTTTTAATTGCATTATTGTGACTTGTGTGCTTTGAAGGAAGCAAATATGAACTCAAGTATGCACCCCTAATTAATGTTTTCAAATATTCGTTTTTTCTTTTCCTTTTTTTGGTTTATGTGGGGATAACTAATGGGATTCTTATTTGTATGCGAGGTCCATGTTGATTTTGCAATTATCATTAACATTTAATTTAATTTTTTTTCCCCGAATATTTTACATGCAAAGTGATTGAGAGTCAAATTTGGTTTTGTTGCCTTTTTTTTTTTTAGTTACCCGTTCTTTAACTGTGCAGCAGCTTTTGGGTTCAGAGAAGATGGTTTTTGGCGAAGTTAAGTAAGATGGTTTTTTTAATTTTAGAAAATAAAAATATTTTATTTTTCTATTATCAAAGTGGCAAAGTATTTCCCTTTAGAGTTATGTTATCTTTGATCTTTACAGTATCTTGGCTTAAACCTGCTGTTTTGGCATATATAGTCTTGAATTTAATAAGTTTTTATTTGCAATGAAACTTGTCACACAGGTAGGAAGAGTGGTAGAAGGAGAGCCTACGAAAAGGACTCATCTTTATGAACACCGATTCTATCATGCTATTTCGCTTTCACTCCCTTGGTGGCTCTCTTTTTAGATATGAGGTTTGTGTTTCAGGTCCTTTTTCTTTTTTTTGCTCACCCTTACTTCACTGTTTAACACTTCTGTCTTTATTACTCATTGTGTTTTTTTTTTTTTTGGTCAAGCTCATTGTGGTTTAATTGCATCTTCTAATTTTCTTTTTTTGGTCACCTAAGTGGTCACTTTCAAGTTTTTTTTTTTCCCTCATTCTGGATTCGATTTTTTTGTTGATTTCCTTTGGGTTAGGCACGCTTTTTTCCCAACCACACACCTGCTGAAGGAAGCACCGTAGCAATGGCCTTTGGAAAATGATCACACAAAAAAGGGTAAAAAAAGGCGGCTATTACACACAATCCAAAGTTACACAGAGGAAGGACAATCCTGTAGATTTGGAAAATGATAAAAAAAATGTCAAAAAAAGCGGCAAAAGTACACAGAGGGAGGACAGATTTTGCTGTTTTGTTAGAAAAACAATTACTATTTAATAAATTAATTAGTTAATTAATCTACTGCAATCTTTTTAATTAGTTTCCTATGGCATCTGACCACCTAGTAGCCGTCAGTTTTTGCCTCCCAAAACTTGACCTCACCTGTCAAATAAGATATGGAGGAAATATATTGGAATCATCTATAAAAAAAAGATTAAATAACATGTGTTTTTTACATGTGTATAATAATATAAACTTCTAAACCATAGTGAGATCTTTTTTCAAATGTCGAGGGTTTGTTACTTCATTCTATTATTGCTACTTAGATTCCTATTCACGTAACACGTGTACACAGAGATCACAGAGAATATAATGATTCTTTTATACATATACGTCTACCAATATATTTTTAAGAAAAAATGTTCGAATAATTATTCATATTTATAAGGGTAAATTATTTAACAAAACTAAATGAGTAAAAATGATCAGATTGTACTGAATTATAAAGGACAATAATTATGTGAGTGCACGTGAACTAACCCTTCTCTTACCATACCTTTCCTTTCACGTCTAATCATGCTTTTATTGTCAATTATTTATTCTTAATTTAATCATCATCACCATACACGCGTCTTCTTATAATTATTATTGTTGTTGTATGTGCCCAAGTGCATGTATTAGTAAACATTATTTATCCCTAGTGAGTGTTTTTATTTTATTTTTTAAAAATAGTTTGATGGCTTATTTATTTTTTTCTTTTTAATTCTTCCCTAGACCTTTTTAATTTTAACAAATATTTTATTATTCAAAATGATACATACTTTAATTTCTTAGTTACTGATTTTGGATTTAAATTTAGAAAATAATTTTTTTATTTATAAAAATATTTTAAAAAATGTCTTATGCAATTCTTTGAGTGCACTTTTTTTGGGGGTAAAATAGGAGAGACTTTATCACTTTAATAAATTTATTTGTTAAGATAATTTACATAAATAAAATAATTTGAAGTTTGAAATTATACAAATATTTTAAATTAATTTTTGTCACACATACTTAAATATTTCTACGTAAATTAAATTAATTTAATTTATATTATTTACATGCAAATCAAATTATTTTACCATTAAAATAACCATTTCACCCTGTACATAAATAAATTTCTATTATATTATATATTTAATTTATCTCCCAGTTTTTTTATTTTTTTGACTTTTTTAATATATCTAATTCCAAATTAAAATTACATTGCATAAGTGAATTATAATTAAAATAGCTCCTTTCATTGATTAATGACACACAATTTTATAATTTAAATAGCACTTTTTATGTAGTAGTAACATATAATTTGCATTTGAGCACTATCAGTATTTGTCACAAAAATCATATTGACATTTTATAGATTGAATAATCTATTACACTAGTTTTTATTCTTATTTATCCTATTTATACTTAAAATTAATTTTATTCTTATAATTAGACCCAATCCAAGTATACTCATTAGATAAATAAAAAATAATATTATGTAATAGAATTATTTATTTCAAATTTTTAAATAGTTAAATACATATAGATAATTATATATCTAATCTATAAATCATATAAATTTATACTAATTATAATAACTTATTTAGAGCCTTACATTGATAATTCTATTTCAATCAAAGAGGGTTCATGCAAGCCAAACACGTTACTAGGGTTTAGAGTTATTCATTATTATTGAATTATTAATATTATTGTTACATATAGCTGCTCCTACTATAGCAGCAGCTATCCATAATTAATTAGAGATGCGTACTCGCTTCTATATATATATATATATATATATGATCTTACCTTTCTTCAACCAAAACGTAAATATATATATATATATATATATATATATATATATATATATATATATATATATATATATATATGTGCCTTCTCCAAACACAGACACTAGTATGAATTCGAAGGCTACAAGAATAAAGAGGAAAACAAAGGAAGAAACAACAATGGCAATTCCAAGAATTCGGAATCTTCAAGGTTGTGAATCACAATGTTCCAAGAGAGGTGGTTTTGAGAATGGAAGAGGAAGGTGCTGAGTTCTTTGCCAAAACCAGCTCGGAAAAGCAACAAGCTGGCCCACCAAACCCATTTGGCTATGGATGCAATAACATTGGCAACAATGGCGATGTCGGTGACCTTGAGTATCTCCTTCTTCACACTAATCGGTTCTGATACCACTTTGTAAGGCCAACCGTGGGGAGCTGTCGATCAACGGAGAGACTTAAGGGAAGAATCAAATGTGAGAACATAAGATGAGAAAACACCACATCCAACTCAAAACCTTAAGGGGTCAAGTTAATGGGTCTCTCATCTTATAAACTCTCCACTCTTCCTTGCTTTCTTTGATGTGGAACTAACTTCAACACTTCTCACACTTGCAACATTAACACAATCCTCTTTTCATCTCTCAATCTTCCAAATCTATCTCCAATCACCCAAACAAGTTCAGGTATCTATGTCCTCACCTCCTTTTAAAATTAGGTCAAAATCTTATATGCATCGTATTTATAAGTATGTCTAATTTTAATGTACAGACAATTATACACTATATATATATATGAAAATAACTACGTAATACACTATATATTGATTATACATACACATACGTGATAAAGACTGCTACCCGTTGGAATTAGTTAATAAGGGCCACTCTGATTGATCAATATTTTTCACTTTCGATTCACACATAGTGTAATGTTGACCTTATATATATATATAACCAGCTAATAAATTAATTATTTATATAAAATACATATATATATTAAAAATAAATTCAATTATATATATTTTTATATATAAATATATAATAATTAATTTATATATAATATTTTTGTAACCCTATTTATAGGTTTATTATAATTATTCTTTAAAAAACAATTTTAATTTGGTCCAGCAATTTAATTAACCTACTGAAGATGTTAGCTTACTAATTAAATAATGAGTTATTCTCCGATTTTTTTCTTTAATTTAATTTATATTTTAATTTCTATATGAGGGCATCTGTACGTTATAATTAGCCCAGTGCAATATATCATCTGTGAATATTGTCTGCCACTTACATTTCATTTGGACGTTATTTTAGCTATCTTTCACAGTAAAATTGTACATCATCTTGATATAACCAAACCTAACTTGACTTAACAACACTAACTCCAAATATATGAAAATTAAAATTATTTAACACATATATATTAGAGAAGAATCAATAATACAGAAATGATTAATCAATCGTAGCATGCATCACACTATTGTTGGTTTAGGGTTTCAAAAGTTAACTCTATTAAAAAGTAAATTTAGAAAAAATCTAACCTTTTGGGATCTACGATTGCAATAATTGCGTTCATATTATTGTTGTTGCGGCACAATTACAAATGCTGTTTTAATCAGTGATGTTGATGTGCTGCCATCACAATCAATTCCGTATAAACTCTTAGTTAGAACTTAGAAAATAGAAAATAGGTAAATGACAGTATTAAGTCAGTTTGTATTAGAATTTGTGATTAGGCCAAACGAAAATGGATCAACCAAAAATATCTCTATATAATTTGAATCAATTAACGTCTCTCAACTATCAACTTCGCATAAAATAGATTGCACCTGAGTTTTTACCTTTTTTATCACAAAAAAAAAGAACAATAATAAAAAGAGAAAAAAATATGTATTATTGTTACATACGTATTTTTTTTCTTAAATATCTCTGTGTTTTATAAAATTTATTTCTTTTTTCTCTTTTTTTTATAAATTAAAGTGTCTTATTCTTTCAACTAAATTGGATATATTGGTTTTTATCGTCCAGAAATGGAACGAAGAAAATTTCACCATACATAACTACATTATATCTATTATCCATATATATACACAAATTCTTTACAAGAAGATGCATGTATGCTTTCTATAAGATTCTCCCTTAAGAGAGTATTGTCAAATTCTCTTATTATCCATGCATTTTAATTTATTATTTTTAAAAGAGAGATTTTTTTATTTCATTATTTACTGGTTATTATTATTATTATTATTATTATTATTATTATTTACATATATGATCAATTTGAAGAGGGGACACTTGACTTGCAAAAGTCTTGGTCTTATAAAATGAGTAGGTAATAAAATTTTTTGTACAACAGAAAAGTATTTAATAAACATCTTTCAACATATAAATATTATAAGTATGTAAATAGTTATAAACAAAATACGCATACAGTTTTTCATAAAATTATTTTTTTTAAAAGTTTAAATTAATAGAAAAAGACACATAATTATATTTTTAACACGCTTTCTTATCTAAACGACTCTTTTGAATTTGTGTGAATTTTCGCATAATTATTTTTTTTATTATCCGACTTATACTAAAAGTTTTTCTCTTAAAAGTCAATAAGATTTAAAACTTTTTAAATCATAGAAATTCTGATATATGTTATAAAATTTAAATTGATAAAAAAAAACACATAAATAATTATATTTTTAACTCAATTTTAACATAAATATACTATCATTTGAAAATAAAATACATATATACTTTTGTGCTAAGAAATATATAATTTTTCAGTATATAAATAAAATATAAATATTTTCATGTTTAATATATAAAATCTTCTCAATAGAAAAAAAATCCATATATTATACTCATCATAATAATTAATTAAGTAGATACGTTTAATACTTATTAAATACTTATGTTATGTTATAAATTTACGTCTCTCAAAAGTTTAAGTTAAGATCAAAAGTCACACATAAATAATTATATTTCTAATATCTCTTCTCACATAAGAGTTGAATCTCATTTTGAGTTTGTGGAATTTTTTTTCTTTTTTGTATAGATTTTTTTATTGGTTTTATAGTGAAATTATTTTTTTTGGGTTCAACAAAAATTAAAATCTAGTTCATTATAAAAATTTTGATACTATATTATAAATCCACTTCTTATAAAAACTTAAAGTTAAAAAATATATATAAATAATTATATTTCTAATATGTTATATACAAAATATGTATTATTTTTACATACGTATATTTTAGGAAATAAGAATTTTTTATTATATAAAATAATCTATATATTAAATTTTAAAAAATAAGTAAAAAAATGTTAGATAATATTAAAAATATTATTATTTATATTATTTTTTTCTAACTACTTAAATTTTGGGATTAATGGTTTGACGTGAGATATCGATAGAACGTTTTGCAATAGCTAATACTAACTAGTTGGGAGCAATAATGTTTGTGTCGATCTAATGAGTATCCTTAAAAACTTCAAATAGCTAGCCAATATAATTCAACCACACAAACCAAAATTTCGTACAAATTTAAATTGCAATGATGTCAAATAAGGATCTTGCTATGGTATAGAAGTTTATATTGTTATACACATATAAAAAATACGTGTTATTTAATCTTTTATTATAAATGACTCCAATATATTTATTTCATATATTATTTGACAGGTGAGGTCAGGTTTTGGAAGGCAAAAACTGAAGGCTACTAGAAGGTAGTTAGATGCTGTAGAAAATTAATTAAAAAGATTGCAGTAGATTAATTAACTAATTAATTTATTAAATAGTAATTGTTTTTTTACGGTGGGTGTATATGCATGGATAGAAAACAAAATAGCAAAATCTTTGTCCTTCCTCTGTGTAACTTTGAATAAATATCATTGTGTACTTTTGGCCGCCTTTTTTGACCCATTTATGCATGGAATGAAAACAAAACAGCAAAATCTTTGTCCTTCCTCTGTGTAACCATTGTGTGTTTTTGGCTTTTTTTTTTTGCCCTTTTTTGTGTGATTATTTTCCAAATCTTGAGGATTTGTTACTTTATTCTATTATTGCTACTTAGATTTCTATTCATGCACGTGTACACAAAGAACATAGAGATATAATGATTCTTTTATACATATACGTCCACCAACATATTTCTAAGAAAAAATGTTCGAATAATTATTCATATTTATAAGGGTAAATTATTTAAGAAAATTAAATGAGGGCAAAAATGATCAGATTTTCCTGAATTAGAAAGGACAATAATTTTGTCCTCCCACTTTTTATATAAATCGTTGTCTCTATACAAATTTTAGAAAATAAAATATATAAAGCCTAGTGGGATACAATGATTGATGCTTATATATCCAACAGTAGTTTGGAATATTAAGATTAATTTTTTTAGTAGTGTACTCATAATTTGTTGGTCTTTTTCTAAAGAAAAATATAATTTTTTTTTTAATTTTAAGATTTAAATTGAAGATCGATTTTATATATATGTACACGTGATGAAGTGACACTACTAAAATTATAAATAATAACTTTTCATTCATATAATTTTTTTTTATAAAAATCATTGTTAAATAAAAAATTTATACTTTATAACATTTAGTCATTTTATTTTTTTAAATAAACTTACGACATATTACAGAATCCAAAAAAATATATTTCTAAAGGAAAATAAGTGAAATAGTATCAAAATTATAAATAATCATGTCATGTTATTTTTTCTAAAAGAAAAACTAATAAACATAATAAATCAAATTGAATAATTTTATTTGAGTTAGAAAAGTAAATTATAATAATGTAACGTTGTCATGTTTGTAATGCTAAATTTTAAGTCTTTATAAGTTTAATAATTCATGCTATGAATAGATAAGATTAAAATTTATCATTCTAATTTTGATTTTTCTTTTTTAATTATATCGATTACATGAATTATAACTTCAAATGTAAGAAAAAAAATATAAAATACATATATAATACATATTGTTCTTTTTCCTTAATTTATTAAGACTTAAAAATATTGATTTACTGTAATTTTGTATAAATTATGAGATTTTCTTTTATTTTAGTCCTAAACTTTATAAATCATAGAATTCTCAAATATTTTACTCTATTTCATTTAAAATTATCCTTTATCCTACGATTTATGCTCACCATGATGATTTAATTTATACACTGTAGAATATATAAGCATAAATTATTGTATCGCACTAGGTTTTATATTTTTTTTAAAAATTAGTATAAAGACAACTATTTTACATAAAAAATAATGGGAGGACAAAAATATTATTCTTTCTTATCTAAAACAAAGCTGATAATTTTTACTCTTATTTGATTTTTTAAAATAATTTATTCTATTTATTAGAAGGATGTGATGACGATGGTGCTGAAAATGGAAAGTTAGAAAATTTTCAAGTCTAAGTAAACAGATCAATTTAGATTTATCGAAAGTCGAAATAACTACTTGGCGTGCTATCTGAGTTCTTAATCAGATTTTTTAAATTTAGGCAGTTTAGACGGTTGAAAAATTTACTAATAAATGCTTAATTATTTTAATATTAAAAATATTTAAAAAATAATAAAAATTAATTTAAATAAAATTAAAATTATTTTATTTTATATTTATTAATTTTATCTAAAATAAATATATAATATTAATTAAATAAATATATAATTTTAAATATTATATACATAAAATTACAGATGTTGAGTTAAATAAAGTTACTTTAAATTATTATTTTTCTAACGTTTCTTTTTTATATTTTTTGTAAACTTTTATCTATGTTTTATTTGGTAAATACTTTAAAAATTTGAAATTTTTAAACTTTTCAATACAAATTTTTTATACTTAACTAGTAGGCAGTAGCGCTTTCAAGCTATTTGTTTGATTAATTAGGTTAGGTATATATTAATTAAAATTAATTATTAATATAAAATATATATTAAAATATAAAATATATATTAAAAATAAAATAAAATTATATATATAAATCTGATACGTAGTGGTTAGAAATTAAATCTGATACGTAGTGGTTAGAAATTAATTTGTGGCGTTTGAATTTGTCCACTAATTTATTAAGGAATGGCCTACATCTACATTTAATCTCATTCCAACAACAGTGAGTTTTTTCTTCCTTCTCATTCTTGGGCAACGTAAAAAATTCTTTATCAGTAAAGATACTTTATTAAGGAGAAACTAAATAAAAAAATATAACACAAAAAGACACCATATCATATCAACTTAAAAATTTAACACATTAAATTAACACAATTTTTGTTTTATAGATTATTTATTTACTATAATTTTTTAATACGAGATTAATTCTTTATACTACTCATATTCATATTACTTAACACTGATTAAAAATAGTGTTCCGGGGCTTACCTAGAACCGGACGGTGGTTGGACTTGTCTGAGGTCCAAGCGCTGGAGGAGTGTGGTCTCCGACTTGGTTTACGTCTGGGAGCCGCCTCCGAGTTGTGTGTTCCAAGAGATGGGGGGTGGTACCTGCAAAGACACTCCGATGCCTAAGTCAGCATGGGGTTAAGCAGGTTTAGAATGTATTGGAACTTAGAGATACCTGAGGGGTGTTAGGGTATTTATAGTGGTGATCCAATAACCACCGTTGGAGTAGTGCCACCTTTTTAGGTGGATAACCGTCCCTTTTATCTAGGAATTGTTGGGATATGGCTTCTAGAAGTGGATTGAGAGATTTTAGGGACAGTTACTTATTTGAATAAGTGTTATCTGCCAGCTATCTCTTGAGTCCGACTTCTTTGGAAAGAAGTCTGTGTTGAGTCCGACCTCTTCTAAAGAGGTCGGTGAATAACGAAGGCCAATCTTTGGATTGGGCCTTTTGGTGTATTTGGACCGGAGCCTCAGTGTTGGGCCAGTGTATGAACAGTGCCCCTACTTGAGTTCAATCTCTTTTTCTTAAGAGTTGGATTCGAGTATTTAAACTCGGGCTTGTAGGCTCTGTATAACTGGTTTTAGCACATCTTACTTAATCAAAGAATATTTCTTGTCCTAGTTTCGTACAACTCGTTCAATTCGAGTTGTTTTGAGGATACATGACTTGTTTTAATACAAATCACCTTTCTGAAACTTATTCTGATTTCTTACGACTTGTTTTGATACAAATCGTTTATTTCAAAACTCGTAATTATTTTTTAGTATAACCTCATCTAGCTCGTTCGATGCGAGTAGTTTTAAGGTCTTACGATTTGTTTCATTTCAAATCGTTTAATTAAAACGTGGCTATTTCTTGATCTAATTTCATACAACTCATTTAAATTCGAGCTGTTTTTTTAGGACTTCACAACTTGTTTCAAGTACAAATTGTTTATTTTGAGTCCTTTTAAACTATCAGATCATCTTTATAACCATCGGACTTCGTTGCTTTATCCATTATGCCCCTGCTCGAGGTCGAGCTTTATGAAGTCGGACTCGAGCAATCAAGCAGAAAGGATTTTCGAATGAAGCCTTTTTTTGTTGAACTCATTCATTCTGAGTTTTCTAGATGACTTGTTTTTTATACAAGTCACTTTTTTGAAGCACAACTCGTTATATATCAAGTTGTTTTGCGCAATTTATTTTAATACAAATTACTTAAATCATATGGTTATTTTTTACTTGATTTTGTTCAACTCATGGGCTTGAGTTGTTTTAAATCATCAAGCCGTATTATAACCATTGGACACCAATTTATACCTCGTCGCTTTATCCGACGACCATTGAAAAGGCCAGCTCGTGATTTTTGCTCTTTGTCGGGCATAAATTGGCGCCTTAGGTGAAGGGATTATATGCTTATTCCCTCCCCTTTCTAGTTTTTACAAGGTTGTCGTCCTTGTGTATGATACAACTTGTTTTATCCAAGTTGTTTTGGAGGATAGTTTTTACGTTTCGATTTTGTTCAAAAACGTTTACGATCCTTCCTTTTTAACTCGTTTCTATACGAGTCGTTTGAAGTGATTCATTTTGATACAAATCACTTTTAAAGCTTTGCTTTTAGATAGACACGACTTGTGCTTAACACAATTTCGTTGAAAATATGGTTGACTGGCATAACTCGTTTAATCCAAGTTATCCTTATGTTGTTGTGAATGCTAGAACGAGTTTTCTTGGAACAACTTGTTTTTGTGAAAGTGTTCCATTTTATACGACTAGGTCGTTTATTTTTAGAACTTGTAGAGATGAGATTGTGGGCTTGAGATTTTGTACGATCCATTTGTTATCCGTGTGGATCGAGTTGTTAGATCGTATTTATGCCTCAAGGGGCATATTTAGTTAAGTTACTTTTGCGACTTGTTCTAAACACAACTTTTTCAACCCGTTTGGCCCGAGCTGTTTCGAGGTGTTTTCTTTCCAATTCGCATATGTAACTTCTTTCCACCAATTGGTTCTTCGTCGCTTCATCCAAGCGATTTCTATATGATCGGCCCGTGATTTTCGCGGTTTATCGAGCTTCAATTGGTGTGTGTTAATTGTAGAAAATCAATTTTCATAAGGAATTGTTTTATCTCCTTATGTTGGAGGTGTGTTGCGACCTCGGTAGTTTTTCACCCTCGAAGTTAGACACTTTGTAGTAGCCCTTTTCTAAGATTTCAGTAATCTTAGAAAAAACATTTTTTATCTTTGTTTTGAAAAACCTTTTTCTTGGCTGACTGTCCCTTTCTTTAAGTTAAGTTTTCCTTAACAACTCGGGACAGCCTTTTGCCTTAGTGCTTTCAATAGGTTTCCTGATCTCTTTTTGGTATTCCTTATACTCAATTTTTGATTTATTGAGCTCTTATGATTTAGGTTATTTTTGCGATGCGTTTCCTTTTTTCTCGGTTTTTCCGACTTGTAAATCAGATAATTTCCGAGTTTATTACGATCGACTTTTATAACCTCTTTACACCGACTTGTACCTCGTCGTTTTATCCTGACGACCATCTAGGTCGGTTCATGGGATTTTCACGCTTTGTCGAGCTTAAGTCGGCGCGTTTCGTAGAAAGAAAGAAAAACGAGAAGGAATTTATAAGAGATAAAAGATCTTTATTTATTTGCGAAGGTACTTTCACTGCTACTAAGGGTTTTTCACTATCTATGATCCCTTAGTCTCTACTATGATGCCTCGTTAAAAACCCTTCTTCAGAAAAAATCCTTTAATTTTTGGGAAAAAATCATGAAGTTGGAAAAAGAGTATATCAGGGAGTAGAGTTCGCTTTTAGCTATAGTACCTTTTCATGTTTCAAGCATGCCACGACCTTGGTAGCTCAGTGCTGTTTAAGTCGGTCACCTTGTAATAACCTTTTTCTAAGATCTCAGTAATCTTGTAGGGTCCTATCCTTTTTGTTGTCAGCTTTCATTTGCCCGAACTCAGTAGCCTGATATTTTTTCTTATCAAGATGAGGTCTTTTGCGGCGAATCTCGTAGCCATCCTTTGTTTCAAGAGCTCTTTCCTTATCTGAGTTTGCTCTCAGGTTTCTGGAAGGGAGTCACGTTCTTCTTTCGTGCTCTAGCATCATTGTAGAATGTTGTCTTTAGTTTTTAATAATTTTGGACTTAGCTTTCACGATAAGCCAGTGCCCCTACTCGAGGTCGAGCTTCATAAAGTCGGACTCGAGTATTCAGTCATGCCATTCTTGAATCTTACTATTTGTTGCTATGTGACTTTTACAAGTTATTTTGGACTCTCTTTTTGGGAGGTCGGATAACTTGTTTTATACTTGTTGTGTCAACTTAGTAAGGTTGGATACTTATCTCTTGGCTTGAGGAGGCATTCTTATAAATCGCCATCCTTTCTCAATTTGTTTTAAACAAATTGTTGTGACGTCAGGTTTACATCCTCTTCGTGTTGATGTTTGATTATGATCACGTTGTCCTTAAGTTATTTGTGCAATTCGTTTTAGGCTTTGCCCCTTGCCAGTTTGATTTAGTACAAGTGGCTTAATGAGGTCGGACCACGATTTGCATTTATAACTTCTTACGCCACTTTGGATCTCATCACTTCAAGTCAGAAAAAGTGTGCATTAAGGAGTAAGGTGCACTTTCTAGCTGTAGTATCCCTTTTGTTGTAAACATGGCACAATTTAGGTAGATTGTTTTCGAATAAGTTGAGTATGTTGTAGTAGTTCTTTTTCAAGTCTTAAGTGACTTTGTTGGATCTTTTCATTTTGGTGTTGGCTTTTCTTCGTCCGCTTTTGGTCCGATGTCATTTTGGATCAAGACGAGGTTGTCAGTTGAGAAATTTCTTCGTATGACCTTCTCATGGCCATTTATGCTTGGGATCTGGTTCTCGAAGTTGTACCTCAAGAAAGAAGTCGGGCTTTTCTTTGTAAGCTCTTAAAGGAAGTCGGATTTTTATTTGTAGACTTGAATCCTCAGAGGAGGTCAAATTATCTTCATAAGCTTGGATCTTTAGAAGAGGTCGGATTTTTCTTTCTAAGCTTGGAAAGAGGTCGGACTTTCTTTCTAAGCTTGGAGGTTTTCGACCTCATCGTAGATTCTGATCTTTAAAAGAAGTCGGAATCTCTTTCTGATATTCTTCGAGGTTTTTGACCTCATTGTATAGTTGATCGTGAAAGAGGTCGGATTTTTTACAGACTCCAAAACGAGGTCGGATTTTTTCTTTGTCGGATCTAAAGAGGTCGGATTCTTCTGAGCAATGAGGTTTTAGACCTCATTGTTGAGTCTAACCTTTAAAAGAGGTCGGACTTTCTTTATGGGATCTAAAAGAGGTCGGATTTTCTTTGTGAGCTCGCAGCTCATCCGATCTTGTTGTAAAGTCTAACCTTTAAAAGAGGTCGGACTTTTCTTCATGAGCTCTCTAAAAGAGGTCGGATTTTCTTTGGTGAGCTCCCAACTCATCCGACCTTATTGTAAAGTCTGACCTTTAAAAAGAGGTCGGACTTTTCTTCATGAGCTCTCTAAAAGAGGTCGGATTTTCTTTGGTGAGCTCCCAACTCATCCGACCTTATTGTAAAGTCTGACCTTTAAAAAAAGGTCGGACTTTTATTCGTGAGCTCTCTAAAAGAGGTCGGATTTTCTTTGGTGAGCTCCCGGCTCATCCGACCTTTAAAGAAAAGTCTGACCATTATTCCCTCCAATGAAGACTGGGCCTTTGTCACCCCGACTTTCTTTTTTCTTTGGATCGGATTCCAGTTTTCTTCCTGGAAGACATCCGTCTTTATTGGTGTGCAAACAACATCAAATTCTACCACAGGAATATTTCTTTCCATATTCATTGGCAGTGATGTAATTTGTGAGCAACCAACGAAAGATGTACCATGAGGATTCTTTGTGTTATTCACTGTTGTAATTGACAGGTGAATCCACTGAAGAAAAAACTGGATTCATCACTCCGTGGTCGGATTGGGTTGCGTTCAAATTGGCTGATGCTGTGTATTTGGAACATGCAACTGTTCCATTTCATGAGTGGGTATCATGGATTTTTTCGAGATTGTAAGTTGGCACAGATGTCATTGTCCATCCTATTTCACGAAGAGGTTGGGATTAGTCACGTTCCCTTTTCCTTTTTTTTATTTTTTTTTTCACGTAACTTCTTTTGCCAATTGAATTTTCTGAATTGAAAATTCTTTTATTCAATTGGCTTTCGAGTTCATTTTTTTTTTCAAGTAACTTCTTTTGCCAATTGAATTTTCTGAATTGAAAATTCTTTTATTCAATTGGCTTTCGAGTTCGTCTTTTTTTTCACGTAACTTCTTTTGCCAATTGAATTTTCTGAATTGAAAATTCTTTTATTCAATTGGCTTTCGAGTTCATTTTGGTTTGCTTTCTACAATGGCCTTGGGACGGTGCTTTCTTCTCTTTTAATCCAATTTAACTGTAGAAGTAGAATCATCATCCCTATTTGATATCCTCTCTCCATTGGGAGAAGTTTTTATGGGATTTCTGGTATCCATAGAAACTGTATTCCAGCTTCTTTTTAACATTCTTGCATCTTATTCATGTCGAGAGGTTGTCCGACTATGTTATTGATCATCCGCCATTATCAAGAGTTGAGCTCCAGGTCCCCGGCAACGGCGCCAATGTTCCGGGGCTTACCTAGAACCGGACGGTGGTTGCATTATGTGTTAGGCTTTCAGCTACGATACGGTAGTTACTCGAAGATAATATTATAAATAATTAAATAATTTAGTTAAATATATACAGAAAAATGGCTAAGTTGTTTAGATATGATATTGGGGTGTGAGTTATGCTGGAATATGATGCTTATGGGTGATTTACACTGTTATGACGGCGTTGCATTTTTGGAATTTTGGGGGAAGAAATCGGTGGCACCGATTTGAAGTAGGAGAAATCGGTACCACCGATTTGTGTGAGTGAGAGGTGAAATCGGTGGGACCGATTTGAGGAAGGGGGAGGCTGTTGGGTATGAAATCGGTGCCACCGATTTCTTGGTGCTCTAATATTATTTTAATCCGGGGTGCACCAATCAGAGCCACCGATTTGGGTGTGCAGCGGTCGGTCCCTCCGATTTGCCCTCAGTCGACACAAAAAGCGGATGGTGGTAAAACAGAAGCTTCATTTCTTCCTCGTCCGCTAATGTTCATCCTCTTCTCCTCTCTTCTCTTCTCCTCTCTGATTCTTCTCTTTCATTTTTGTAAAAAAAATTTCTGTGAGGCTGAGAATAGATAGTGTTATGGATGATAGAGTTGTATTGAAGATTTATTATTACGGACAGATCTTATTACAAACATATGAGGGAGTTCAATTTGTGTGTGAAAATCCATTAGATGTTGTTATTCCGTTCACATTGTCATTTGAGGAGTTGAAAGGTGTGATTTGTGAGAAGATAGGCACGCAAAGATGTAGGAGAATATCGTGTATTTTGTACAGGTATCCTTTACCTGTGTTTGGCGGATTTGTTCAATTTCAGACCAAGTATGTGATGGACGAAGCGAGTATGCAGGAAATGTTTTCAATGTACATGGAAAATCGCCACCGAATATCGTGCATCGAGTTATATATTGAGTTTGAGCAATCTGAAGCGGACCGTAACATTGAATTGGAAGATTATAATAGTGAAAGCGAAGATGAATTTGAAAGTAACTATGAGATCGTCGGTCCAGGTGAGGACGAAGAAGCAGCTGTTGGCGCCATGAACGCAGATGTGGCGGAAGTTGCAAATGCACTAGCAAACCCGCATCCGTTTCAAGAGCCTTCTTTCATGCGGTCGTTGGATTTGGGGGCTATGCACGCACCGGAGTTTCCGCAATATATGAATCCAGGTGCGTAAACCTAGGTAGCTACGTGAATCTCTGAAGTAGCAGATCGATAAGTCAGATGAGTAATGTATGTGATATGTGACCAGGCATTTGTGAGCATAGCGTTTGATTTTTTTATTAATTAATAGTTCTTTGTTGTGAATGATCTTTAATTGTTGTTTACGTAGATGGAATAGCGAAAAATAAGACTCTAACGATCTTACCTAGTAAAGTATGTTTATTAATTGAGTTATAATGAAGGACTTCTTACTGAGTACATAATGAAGCATTTATTACTTTTGATGTATGTAGCCCCTCCTGTTGTGGCGGATGGTGAATTCACAGTGGGGATGGAATTCAACTCAAGGGAGGCAGTAATCAAGGCAATGAAAGATTATACCATCCGGAGAGGTGTGGACTATCGGGTATATAAGTCGGAACCGACGACATTCTATGCCAAATGTATAGAATATGGGAATGGTTGTGACTGGTTGATCAGGGTAACCAAAATGCAGAAGAAGTACTGTTGGGAGATAAGGAGGTACAATGGAAGTCATACTTGTACCAGGTCTACTATTTCTCAAGACCATTCGAAGCTGGATTCCAAGACAGTTGCAGAAGCAATAAAGCCGTTGGTAGAGGTTGACCCGTCTATAAAGGTGAAATCAGTAATTGCTGATATCCAGTCAAAGTTTAACTACACCATCAGTTATCGCAAGGCTTGGTTAGCAAAGCAGCAGGCGGTCGAATCAATTTTTGGAAGTTGGGAAGCATCGTAAGAAGCTTTGCCGATATGGTTTGAGGCCATGTGCCACAAAGAGCCATCAGTAGTGGTTCACTTTGAAACAATGCCAGCTTACCAGGGGGATGATTTGGTTTCTGATATACGTGTTCTACATAGAGTCTTCTGGAGTTATTACCCCTGTATAAGGGCCTTCAGACACTGCAAGCCAGTGGTGCAAGTGGACGGGACTCATTTGTATGGAAAATACAAGGGTTGTTTATTGGTTGCAGTGTCACAAGATGGTAATAACAACATCGTGCCTATTGCATTCGCACATCAACATCCTTGACGCCTACAATACCACATTTTCCAGTGTAAGAACAAATATAATATAACTATATTATTCAAAAACACAGTTATGCTTAACATGTCCATTAAAACTAATTCCCAACATAATTGCAATTCAAAACATGTCCATTATTATTATTCATATAAAAAACAGCATACTAATCTTTTATTATTATTATTATTATTATTATTATTATTATTATTATTATTATTCAAACAGCATACTACTAAGTCCTCTATTATTATGATTAATACCGCTTATTGTTATTATTATTATTATCCATATAAAAAAACAGCATACTAATTTATTATTATTATTATTATTATTCAAACAGCATGCATACTATTTTTTCTATTATTATGATTATTATTATTATTGTTATTATTATTATTATTCAAATAAAAAAACAACATAATAATTTCTGATATTATCATTGTTATTATTATTATTATTTATATAAAAAAATAGCATACTAACTTCCGATTATTATTATTATTATTATTATTATTATTATTATTAAAACAGCATACATACTAATTTCTCTATTATTATGATTATTATTATTGTTATTATTATTATTATTTATATAAAATAACAGCATACTAATTTTTTATTATAATTATTATTATTATTATTATTATTATTATTATTATTCAAATAACATACATACTAATTTTTCTATTATTATTATTATTATTTATTATTATTATTATTATAATTATTATTATTATTATTTATATAAACCAAACAACATACTAATTTTTTATTATTATTATTATTCAAACAATATATATACTAATTTTATTATTAATCATAATAATTAACGATCAATAAAATAATTAATAAAATTTTCATTCTTAATCGTAATAATTAATTAAATTCGATTACTAATACTGATAATAACATCAACAATATATCAATATCATTCTATTTCAATTTAATATGTACAGATCTTACTTTTTTTTCTTTCATGTATTATTTTTTTAAACATTTCTTTTTTCTTTTTTTTAAATAATATACATTACCAGGGCTTCATCTTCATCACTAGTAGAAACAAACAAACATTCATCTCCATACATACATACATACAAGGTTTATTCCTATTTTTATTTCTATTTCTAACCACCTAATAATAAAATACATACATATATGTTTAATTTCTAATTTCTACTTAGTGTTGATATATACTGTTAATAAAATCTAAAATTATCACTATTATTATCATTAAATAAAATTATTAAAAAAAAATTTACATGATTTGGATCTCCAAGATAATTAACAATATAAAGCTCCGGTTGATTTACTTCCTTGGTTTTCCTTTTTTTTGGCATTTTTATTTAATTTTTCTGCTGAGATATGGTGGTCCAACAATGGTGAAGTGTGGGGTTGAGAGCAAGTAGAAAGGGAAAGTTGAAAGTGAAAGAGAGAGTGTTGGAGAGTGAAAGAGATAGGGGTGTATCCGGTGGGTGAAATACAGATAAGGGGTCACGGGCCACGCTGCATGCGCGACATCTGTCAAGGGGTCACTAATCGGTGCCACCGATTTGAGCACCTCCCCTTCCTAGAAATTGGTCCCACCGATTTCCTTCCCCCATCGGTGCCACCGATTTCTTGCACAACGCCGTCACATCTCCGTCAAACACCCCAAACCCCCGTAACGTTAAAAATCACTTGCACCTTCCCCATATCAAAATTAAAAAACTCATAAAAAAATATGTCAAATTATCTAATAATTTATAATATTAACTTCACAGTTCACACCCAGATGTCTCTTCATGGAGTAACCACCTTCAGCTACTTCAGTTATATTTATTTAATTTTTGTTACATTACTAATTAATAATTAATATTTTATTCGGTAATGATAAAATTTTTAGTTGAGTTCTATCGTTCTATGAATAAAATGTATTTTCTTTCTCTCTCTGATGAGTGAAATAACCTAAACGCGTGATTGCAATGTTATTTGTTAATTTTTTTTAATTATTATTAGTATAGCATTTTTCAACCCGACATATTATAAGAATTAATTTATCAAAAATTTGATGTTCATATAAAAATTTGTTATTGATTAATAAATTATTATATATATAAGACAAAATTTAAATTTTATGATATTTATTTAAATAAATTAATAAATTAATTATTAGACTAATCTAAATTTATTTTTATTTGTTAATCTTAACTACCATATGTTGTACTGAAAATAAAATTATTAGAATATTTAATATTTTCTTTTATAAGTATTTGACTATTTTTATGGACAAGTAAAATTTCAAAGGAGTATATCCTTTTTGTAAGTAAGAAAAAGAAAAACCCAAAAAAGTCATCAACTTGTAAATCTCTAAAAAAAAGGATGAATCATGTTTAGTATTATACTTTTTAAGGGCCTAAAAACTCAAATTTTTTAATTTGTTAAAAATTTATTCAATATTTTTTTTTTCCATAAATTTATAAATTTATCACTAAATTTTGATAGAAGTTACTTAATACTTTATTTTCTTAAAAAGATTATAATTCCATCTTAAAATTTTTCAACTTATTATCCTATCCTCATATATTATATATACCCTTTTCTTTTCCAAAATATCTGATACTACTTATGAGCTAACTGCATAATGTGCCGAAAAACTTGTCCATGCATGTACCAAGCGGAAAAAAAGCCAGTTGTATACTACGTACACTAAAAAAAAAATAAGACCAATACATTCATCACAAAAAATAATACTAATAATTAGCAGTGATGTAATAGACGAGACGTTTATAACTTTGAACAATAATAATTAGCAATGATCAACAACTATTAGTATGCATAATATCTGCAGGAGGGTGCATAATAGATACCACCCTAGCCTTTCCTCCTCTATATATATACTTCCTATAAACATGTCACTCCTCCCATAACAACTTGAGAAGGAGCTTCATTATTCCTATTCATTCCTCTAATAAGAACCACACCTTTGCAACAAGAAGAGTAGTTGTTAGAGCCATCAGCACTGTCCCTGACACAAACACAGACACACACAAAAACACCACTCAACCCTCTGTTGGCTTCGCATTCTTTTTCTTTTATATTCACTGTGATTAATTAACTGTAAGTTGGTTTTGAATTTTTATCTAATGCTTTGAGTTGTTGCCTAATATTCTTCAAGACGATATCTTTTGCTCCATATCTAATACTTTATTTAATATTTGAGTTTAAGATTTAGGAGTTTTCATTTTATGATTTAGTATGTTGTATAGATTTATTTTTTGATTTTTTAAATTCATAAAACATTTTTCAAATTCATCAGACGTGAGTAAGTAACACTATATCAATCACGTATACAATAATGGAGCTGAAATCCAGGGGAAAAGTATGCCCAGCATTTATTGATCAAATCAAAACGGGGAAATGAATCTAAATAAAAAATAGAGTAGGACGGTGTATTTTCTTTATTTTAGAAAAATGTTAAAGAGTAAGAATTTATTTTGGATTTTTTATTAGAGAGAAAACAAAGAACATGGTGTGTTTACTAATTTGTGGATAGGTGAGTTAAGATACTTTGTCTTATTTCATGATAATCTTTCGTTTTCTTCTTGGGAAAAAAAAAAGAATGGAATGATTTATATTTCATTGAATAGGTGATTGTTGTATTTTCTGTGAATCAGACATTACTGTTCCAAGCAATTTTGTTTCAATGGTTAAATTTTTCTGAAACAAGAAGTTACTTTTATTTTATTTTAGATCCTTAAATTTTGCTACTTGTGTATTTATTGACAAATATCATAACTTTTGGAAAAAAAATTGACATTTTTCTCTTTTATTATGAAATGTTAAAAAACTTTCTTTTCTCATATATTTAGTTTTTTTTAATTATTCAAATTAAATAAATATAATATTTATCAAAACTATAATATGGAGACAATTTACTATTTTAAATACACATTACTACACATTCCAAATATACAGGTAAAAAAATCCATTAAAAACACAAGTATCCGAATTCTAGGATATGATAAATTAAAAAAAATGATACTGAATATTCGGGATATGATCATATGGACATAATAAATTTAATGTTAATGTATATAAAATTGGATTTAATATACGGTGGGGGTGGGGCGGTGATAATAACACTGATGGTATAGATAAAATATAGTTGAATAAAATTTACTACTATTACAAAGTAAAAATATTATAGATAAAATTTATTTTTAGATATGATAAATTGTATGATTCTGTGCAACTGCATGCATGGATCTTCAGCTAGTATCTTTCTTGCTAAAAGAATAAATACTTGGATCTTGTAGGTACTGTAAACCACTCTTGCTCCACAAAAAGCAAGACAAACTAGGACAGAAAACAAAAGAAGAAACAACCATGGAAATTCCAACAATTGATCTGTCCATGGAAAATAGGACAGAATTGTCCAAACAAGTGGTGAAGGCTTGTGAGGAATTTGGAATTTTTAAAGTTGTTAATCATAACGTTTCAAGAGAGGTAATTTCAAGAATAGAAGAGGAAGGTACCGAGTTCTTTGCCAAAAGCAACTCGGAAAAGCAACAAGCTAAGCCTTTTGGCTATGGATGCAAGAACATTGGCACCAATGGCGATGTTGGTGAACTTGAGTATCTTCTTTTTCCCACCAATCCTCAATTCATTTCTGAATCTTCCAAATCCATCTCCAATCATCCAAACAAGTTCAGGTATCTATGTCCTCACCTCATTTTAAAATTAGGTCAAAATCTTATATAGATATCATTACCCATTATTTAATATAACACATGAAAAATTGAAAATACTATGAAATCAACATTTTTAGTGTAAAAAAATAGAAAATAAACTAATATTAATCCAAATATAAAATAAAAATATTAATCACCTAATATTTTCCTTATCTATAACACATTTTATTTAAGGTTTAAATGATAAATTTTTTTAGGCAAAAAGTGAAAGTTATTATTGGCTAAATATGAAAATTGATTGATGAATTGCAGCGGTGCTATAAATAATTACATAAAAGGAGCTAAAGGAGTAGCATGCAAGATTCTTGATCTTGTGGTAGAGGGTTTGGGGGTCCAAGATAAGTTTGCACTTAGCAAACTAATCAAAGACGTAGAAAGTGACTCATTGCTGAGGATCAATCACTATCCTCCCAGCATGACTACGGATTCGGAGATGGACCCATGTGCTACTGGTAACACCAACAATACCATTGGCTTTGGGGAACACTCTGACCCTCAGATCCTCACCATCATGCGCTTCAACGACGTGGCCGGCCTCCAAGCCACCACCCACGACGGTATCTGGTTCACTGTCCCTCCTGACCCGCATAACTTCTTCGCATTGGTCGGCGATGCCCTCCAGGTTTTGTTTCTTCTCACCATAACTTCAATATCTATCAAATCTTATTTAATGGGGCAAATGTGTACCTTTCAAAAATAATCCTCTCAATTTTTTTATTGACATTGTTATGTGTGATGTTTAATCATTTAATATTTTTTTATTGTTTTTGTCTTATTTAAAAAATATATGGTAAAAGACCACATCAATTAATTGAAAAAATAAAAATTAAGCATTTTCAAATATAAACTTTACATAAAGATAACAAATTACATTGTTAAATGAATATTCTTAAGTTGGTGTTTAGGTAAGGAAGCATAAAATAAAAACACTATTTTTCAACCTCCAACATTTTTGTTTTTCAATGAAAAATTCCTTTTCTTTCTAAGGACATTTCATAGTTAAATTCTATTTATATTAATTGGTGTAACGTGCATGAAAATATAGAGTGATAAATTATTATGCCATTTATTTATGAATGACTAAATATGATTACATGAATGAAGGTTTTTTCAAACGAAAGATTTACAAGCGTGAGACACAGGGTGCTGATTACTGACTCATTGAAGGCAAGAACCTCAATAATGTACTTCGGAGCACCCTCATTAAACTGCTTGATCACTCCGCTGCCGGAGATGGTGAAACCACCACAAAACCCAAGTCGATACAAGCCCTTTACATGGGAGGATTACAAAAAAGCTATGTACTCTTGTAGACTTGGGGACTCTAGGCTTGACCCGTTTAAGGTTCATAATGACTAGTGTAAGGCCAAATGTAGATTAATTGTAAAAATTTATTAGTGTATGTTCGTTAATATTAATAATTATTTTTAATCTTAAAAAATTTTTGTGAATAAAAATCTATTATTCAATATATATGATTGTTCTAGCCTATATTTATAGAGATCTAATAATCTGATCTTAATTTTTTTTTGCCCATATTAACATCTAATTAAAAAAAATGTGTATGTTAAAATCTGTTTCATTGATTATTTTTAAATGAATTATAAGTTACACTTCAATATGATTTTAACTAACGTTAATATTTAGTGCAAAAAATATCTCAACATAAATTATATTACATTAATATAATTTTTAATCATAATCAATTTTGTAAAGTCACATTTATATCAACATTTTTTGTCTATAAATACTTTTATGTATGATGAATTAGAGCATAAAATTACTTTCTGCATAGCAATTAGAACATGATACATTAAATAAATATAAATACCAACACGAAAATAAAAAAATTATTTTTAAAGAACCAAATTTCAATTTAATTTGTACTTAAAAGTTAAAATAAAAAACTCATACTTTCCAAACAAAAATTACTATCATAAAAAATTTTTTTTGACAACTTGCAGTAATATGATAAAATTCTACAAATTTGCACATATTTTTTTTAAGATTAAGATCTCTTTAAAATCATAAAAAATTTTAAGTGGATTCGGTGCTGCTTAAAAATATAAAATCTACTATTATATGTTTTTATATAATTTTTTTAATTTTTTATTCATTATATATGAGGCATTTAATAGTAGATTCAAATAATAACTAAAGATTAATTGTAATTTAGAAAAGAATATATGATCAAGTATAAATTTATAGTATATAATATAAAATAAATTATTAATTATGTTAGCTAAATAATACAAAATTGTTTGTCTTGTATCTATTAAATATTTATGAAAATTTTGTTGTTCTAGTTTATTTGAATATACCATTTGAGTATAATTTGAATATTCAACATTCATTTAAAAAAAATTCAAACACAATTAAAATTCAATAAAAAAATTGTGTTATTTGAATGAAAGAATTGTACTTATTTATTTGAAGGCCTTGAATATTAAGATTAATTTAGTGTAAAAAAGAAAATATTAAAAATATTACATAAGAAACTAATATGGATGTAATTATTTAAAAATATCTATAACAACTTTATTGTAAATTATTGTTGTTTTTTATATAAGTTTTAATTTTCGCCATGTAATAATAAAAGGTTAGATTCATTTTTTAAAATGAAATCCTTTACATATGATACTCCATAAACTTGTATACCCATAATAAGTTGATATTTATCTGTCTTTTTATTATTTAGTTTGATCTATTAAAAAAATATGAGTTCTGTATAAAATTAATAAAGACAATTACATATTTTTTAATGTTCAAAATTTAAGTGACAAATACACGTGTAAATTTTTTAAAAAAATAAATCTACATGACTCAAAGGTTTAATCTTCTTCCGGACCAAATGTAGATTTATTGTATTTCACTCTTTATTTCTACATAATCTTTATGTACTCTTTCAATTTTATTATGATACCATAGCACCATCTTCGTAAGTAAATTTAGACCAATATTTCATTTCTTTTTTGAAATCACCACATTCTGAGATTTTAATGGAAAGTAAATCTGCTCAAAATTTCTCTATATTTGCTTTAGCATTCATTCACTCAATCTTCACTTACAGTTCTACCTGCCTTAGAGACACTATGTGCCGTTCATCTTAGCTCAATTTGTCACCTTCAATCATTCTGCTTAATTTGCTTAAGTTAATATACAAAACTCTAAAGCTCAAACCTTAATTTGAATTTTCATAATCAAATTTTAAAATCATCAAAACTACTTAATTTATTCACATATACAGTATAAAGTTTATTATAGAAGAATTTAAATTGCTTAAAATACTAAATAGATATCCTTTCTTCCGTAATTAAAGCATGTTAAAGAATTCAAATAGGCACCGGATTCGATGGTCCAAGAACGTTTGGACCATTAAATGGTCCCATAACAAAACATGTTTTTTAAGTTTTTTTAATAACTGCTAAATAGTCATTTTTTAATTTAATTACAAATTAACCCCATATATTTTATTTAATTATAAAAACGATTTTTTATTTTATAAATAATTATTTTATCATAAATTTATCATGTTTATTAACAATCAAGAACAAAAACAATAACGAATTAGATCTTCCATCGATCCTAATAAATTTTTTGGCTATTCCAATAGATTAAAAAATTAAATTTGATCCGTGACGTTCGTGAGGAATCATAAAATCGTGTTTCCTTGAAAACCAATCAATTAGACTATCAAACCAATCAATTGAATTATAACTCAATCGATTGAATTACAGTTTATCACTAAACAATCGATTGAAAATTGCAAGGAAGCATGGTTTTTGCATAACTCAATCGATTGAAAATTATAACCCATATCCTTAATAATATCAACCCAAAACTATATAACTTTATTATCATATACTGTTTTAGTTGTTCCATAGCAGAAAACTAACCCAAGTTTCTCCTTAAATCTAAATACACTCTTGGCCATGTGAAATCTAGATACATTCTTGGATTCTCATTATTGATAAGTTCTTTTGGAGCAGTCACTACTTTGCATTTAGACTTTAAAAGAAAACAAGTGATGTTCTCCTCTACATGCAACTCTTGTAAATTCCATTAGATAGGGCCTGAACAAAAAAATATCAAAACTAATTAGTTATAAATTCATTAATTTTATGGCATAAGTCTCATATGAGAACATATACAAAATATTCTGTTTATTCATTTTATTTCATGCATTAACTTTTCGATCTATAATTGATTGGATATAAAATTTGTCTCTAAAACTCTCATGTCCCATCAAATAATTCGAAACAAACAAAATTATAAATAACATATCTAAAAGATTCATATTTTGACAATTTGATATTATCTTTATCTATACCATTAATGTGTCACTAATATTCATAACAATACGAATGCATATCCATGTTTTGGTCTTACACTAACATTAACACAGACTTAGTCACACTCACTTTATGAATTCTTATATTTCACTACTTGGGTTAAACCCAGAAAATAAGGGCTCTTGTAACTTGATCTTCATGAATTATACCGTTTAAAAAAAAGGTAAGTTTATAATATTACTCAATATCTTAAAGTCAAATAAAATATTTAATATAATATAAATAATGATAATTTATTTTTATTATAAAATCATTTTTCTTCACATCTCTAAAACATTTGCCGTCAATCTCCTTAATTTATTTCCAAAAGTTTCAAGATATGAATTAAAAAAAAAAATTTACGTGATTGATATTTTCAAATAAAGATGGCATTACAAATTCTTACACTATAAGAAAAAAGTTTATGGCCACGCTTTTTTTTGCTACGCTTTTGTGAGGGTGGCATTTGAATAGAAATTTGGTCACGTTTTTTATTGTTACGCTTCAAAAGTATTTAAATATGGTGGATACTACAATGAAGATGGCAAAAATATCTTCTCATGAAGATGCTTTGGTTAAAAGTGTGGTTTATTTATTTAGCCACACTTTAAACAAAAACAACACTTTTATAAATATCAAAATCTAACCATACAATCCATCATCCAAAGGTCAAAAAGAAATATACTCATATGAAGACAATTATGCCATCTTCATTGTAGTATCCACCTTTAAATATAATTAGTATGAAAGTAATTTTCAATAATTAATACTCATTATTAAGAGAATATTTACTAAAGATAAAAACTAAATTATTAAAATAGTACAAACAATGCTAAGATTAAATAAGTATGCGTGAAGTGAAGTCAGTCAAATACAAAAATATTTTTTACATAAATTTATTTTTGTTTGAGAATTTAAATTTAAAATATTAATTGAAAATATTATGATTATGTTTGAAAAAATATTTTTATAATATGAAGTATACATAAAATGAAAAAATGTAATAAAAGTTTGATTGTAAAGTAAGATTATAAAAGGAGTTAAGATAAATGAAGTTTAAACAATTATGTTTATTTATCCAACCACTTAACTATAATCACCATTATTAAAATTAATTATACCAAATTTTGTTAAAATTGAACTTTAATAAAACTATAACCTACCAACTTAAATGTATGTATGTTATAAAATTTATAATGCTATTAATTTTGATATATAAAACAGGTATCTCAAATAATTTTCAATTATATTGCATATCCACAATATATCAGCTATTATAAGAAAGTACACATTTGGTGTTTATAAAAAAGTTTAATTATGTTGTTATAAAAAAAAAAGTAATTTGGTGATTGATTACTTTATTAAAAAATTGTGTGAAGCATCTATATATACAAATACATAATATAGCTATATTACTCGAATATAATAACAAAATTTTATCAATATAATTAACAATCAATTATATTACATGTATGCTAAAAATCAGTTATTCATGTAAAAAATATATTAGAATATAAAATACTCATTGAAAATGAGTTAAACACTATATGTATTTAATTTATATTGTATATAATTATTGATTTTTTTTGCACATTGCATTTTTTATTAACAATAAACAAAATTTTAATTTAATGAAAAATTTTATAAATAAGTGCTCTAATAAAATTTATTCAATCTTGTAATATTTATTTATTTAAATTTACAACGAAATTATTTAGTTTTTCTATTAATACAGAAGTAACCAAAAAAACAACTAAGAAGCAATTAAGCGAGAAAATAAAATTGTTGTGTACAACGGTGACATTTACATGTGTGTGATTATTCAATGTTAATAACGATGTTAAAATCAATCTGTTGCTCCACAAAAGTTACATATAACTATATTAAAAACTTAAAATCGATTTTTGTGTGTATATATACTAGTGCATATTATAGTATAATTTTTAGAAAACTACTAAATTAATTCACTGATAATATAAAAAAAACAATTAATATCAAATTAATATTATTTTCGTCAATTATATATATATATATATATATATATATATATATATTCTTTCTAAACTATTAAAATTAATTTAAATAATTTCTTAATTTTATTTTTTAAAACTATACTATAAAATTACCAAGATGATAAGCACTTTGCTTTTTTAACCAATGGTACGGTCTTGAGTTTAAGTTTAACAATGAATACTTTTTTTAAAAAAAAAATATGAAAAAGGGGATTTAAAGAAAAAAAATAGTTGGAGGCTATAAAAGAAAATTCCCTAATCCCTATATATATATATATATATATATATATGATAAATTATTATCCGTACTTGTTTAATTATTTTTTATATTTTAAAATAAAAGATATTGTTTTATATATATATATATATATATATATATGATAAATTATTATCCGTACTTGTTTAATTATTTTTTATATTTTAAAATAAAAGATATTGTTTTATAATAAAAAAATATAATTTTATTTAAGTTAAAAAATAAATTGGCTTTTATTACTTCATGACCTTATACCAAGCAAACAAAAGCCAATGAATCTTTAATGCTTTAGAGAAATGTTGGTCGGTAAACAAATTATTTATGTAATTAAATTCAACTAAATCTTCTTTTTGTGTGTTTCTTTTTTTTCTTTTTTTTTAACTAAACTTTTTTATTATTAATCGTTAAATTATTTGATCAACTCAATTAATTAAACTTGATTACTAAAATAATTTAATCATATAACATCACCGAAAAATTTGTTATGATATAGTTTAAGATTTATTTCAAAATCCTAAATTACAAACAATCGCTCTATTTTGTTAAAGAGAAATAAAGTTTCATTATGATCCTTAATGAGTTAATTTTGCATTCGAATTTTTTCTCTAAAAAAGTAAATAATAGATATAAAAATAAAAAATATATTTTATAAATAGAAAGAATAAGAGTGAAATTAAACTATCTCTTGAAAAAAAAATATGTTTTCTAAATTTTGTTATATCATTTTATTTTATTTATTTTAAAATTAATGTTTTGTCTTTTTATAATAATTTGTTGACATTTAAATTATAAAATATAAACTTATAACTATTTTTTTTTGCCAGGTTGAATTTTGTTCTTAAAATTATATTTTTTAGAATGATATTGTTTATGCCACAAATTTCATATAATAAATAATTTATATTTTTGTCAAATATAATTTATACCATATATATGCACATAGTTATTATGCCATGTACTGCCTATTTTTTTTATCTAATAATAAGGTTTAATTATTTTGTTAGTCCTTATAGTTTTGCAAAATTTTTAATTAGGTTCTTATATTTTTTTCTTTTTAATTGGGTCCCTACACTAATTTTTTTTTAATTAGGTCCCTCTTAATAGTAATTGGCTTAACTTTATAGAAACTCAACTAAAAAAAATTGGTGCAAGAATCCAAATAAAAAGAAAAAAATGTAAGAGCGTAATAAAAAAAATTGATACAAAAGACTCAGTTAAAAAAAATACAGAAATCTAATTAAAAATTTCAAAAAACTATAACAGAATAATTAAATCTAATAATAATAATAATAATAATAAATTGTTTCTCCCTTATGAATTAGCATCCTCTTCGGTTATCATTTGAACCATGGAAGAATCTCGCCATAGCTTTCTTCCCTAATATATTTAGATTCGGTTACAAAGCTAAGCATGATTGTTTAAAAAAAAAAAAAACAGCATGCATCACTATGAAGTCATCACAATCACCTGTCATTAGTTTCATGATTTAGAAAGCCTAGGATACAATTATTGGTATCCTTTGGTCACGTGAAGAGCACTTAGCTTGCTCCAGACCCACTTGATGTTACACGTCTTCTTATTATTATTATTATTGTTGATGTTGTACGTGCCCTTTATTGGGTTATTTACTTTTTCTTTTTAATCCTTCCCTAGCCCTTTTTAATTTTAACAAATATTTTATTATTCAAAATGATACATACTTTAATTTCTTAGTTACTGATTTTAGATTCAAATTTAGAAAATAAATTTTTTTATTTATAAAAATATTTTAAAAAGTGTCTTATGCAATTCTTTGAGTGCACTTTTTTTTGGGGTAAAATAGGAAGAGCTTTATCACTTTAATAAACTTATTTGTTAAGGTAATTTACATAAATAAAATAATTTTAAGTTTGAAATTATACAAATATTTTAAATTAATTTTTGTTACACATACTTAAATATTTTTACGTAAATTAAATTAATTTAATTTACACTATTTACATGCAAATCAAATTAATTGAATTCGATTTAGCATGCTAAGTAGTAAATCGAATCTATTTGATTTGATTTATTGTTGGAGGAGAGTGTAATATGTAAATCGAATTAATTAGATTTATTATTTATACAACTTTATGCGTGATATTTTTTACTTTTAAGTTAATTGTATTTATTCCATATTAACATAAATGTCAATTAAAAAAAAATCTTATTTGAATTCAAATAAAATATCAACAAAATTAAAACGAATAAAAATAGAAATTCAAATTTTGTATTTTAGTTTTTAATTTTTTGGTTCATGAAATATTAATTTTTTATTTTAGTTTTTACTAAAAAAAATTATTTTCGTAAAAAAAATTTAAATAAATAAATAAATATTTGGTTTACCTAGTTTTAAATTGTTCGGCTTGGTCAAAAGAATAAGATGCCCTAATAAGTGAAAATAAAAAAAAAAAATAAAAACTATTAATACCAAAAAAATAAAAAATAAAACTATTAGCGCAGTTTTTTTAATTATTGTTTTTGCATATTTTAGTGATATAATTTTGGTTGAGAGTAGCGAATATTGTAAATACCCCAAATATATAAAATTACTATTTTTTTTAAAATATATCTTATAATACAGTTACAACATAATAATAGAGAAAATATCGTGTCTGGAAATTAACAACATCTTCTAGCCTTGCACTTTCTTTTCCGACCATCATATATAATTTAGCTTTAACACCATCTTGTAGCTTTGTATACTTGATTTACCAAAAAAACAAATTCTTTTGTCTTTGTTATCTGACTCATCATTACACAACTTCTAGCTTGTCGTCTCTCTTGGATTTGTTGCCCGGAACAGTAATGATCAATAAATAAATGTCCGTTTATACGTACAAATTAATGATTTGTTTCTTTGTTGCTTATGTCTAAATTAATGATTCTTTACGATTAATTAAGTAAGTAGATAGTTACAAAAGAAATTATATATTAATTGAAATAAATTATAGAGATTAAAGAAATTAAATTTTATTTGGATATTTTATTTTTATAATGTCTTTATATATTAACTTAAAATTAAAATTTCATATATATAAAACAATATATTATATATATGAATAATGTTAAGGAAAAAAAAAAGTTAGAACTTACTTTATTTAACATTTATTAATTGTTACGATAATTAATAAATATTAAATAAAATAAAGAGCAATGTTAGGGGCCAGCAATTTTTGTGATTGTTAGCCATCAATTAGTCATCAATGATGATTTGATGGTGTGAGATTGGTGTGAGATTTCATCCAATGACTCACCTTCCTCTGCTGGTTACATGCTGGCCAAAATTCAACAAAACTGCTGGTCCCCTAAATTTTTCCTAAAATAAATTATGGCTGTTTTTTACTAATTTTTTGTTGTTGTTATATATATATATATATATATATATATATATATATATATATATATATATATATATATAGGCAGATTTTACAGTGACATGGAGATAGATGGCCAAGGATGAGTTATATTTGACTGTCCAACAGTCATATGACATCTGTAGAGTGGTTAGTGTATATGAGTGCATGAAACTTAAGTCAAACCTGAAAGTTATTGTTAGTGCAGTAATAATATGTGGTTTACCGCAGGAGCATTTGAGAGATTTTGACATAAAAAAATATGGGTTTCATATGGACTAGGGTGTTGGTACTCCAAAAATGATTGGGTATCCAACAATGTGGATGGACAAAAGATGAAAAATAAAATTACTATACAACATCTGAACCAAAAAAAAAATTTACTGTACAACATAATGATATTTGATTTTAAATTTTAAATTTAATTTTAATACACTATTATTAGTTGTAAAGCGTTTTACTTAGTCGTGTAATTATATCCATTCTTTTTATAACTATTTACGTTATCAATATAAAAGATAATTGTTTTTGCTAATATAACATTATGTAATTAAATACACATATAAAACAATTTTACATTGACAATATAATTTACATTATCGTATAATTACATTTGTTTTTTGAATGACCATTTACACAGCGTCACAATCAATAAAAACAATAATTACTTTTAAAAATGATGTGACCTTATCTAATTAGATATGCGTATAAAATTATTTTACTTAAATTTTTTTTAGACAATTGATGTTTTTATCAAATCACGTGAAAAAGTCAAATTTCTTTGTGTGTTGTTAGTAACACTTGTATGAAATAATTCAAATTTTATGAGATAGAATTTTGTTTATAATTTATATAATTGTTTAATAATGTTTTTTTAATATTTATATTTTGATTTATCAATTTTTATTGCTAATTATTTTATCTTTAGTCCAAAAAATCTTATACATTTATGATTTTCTTGAATAAAATCTACTGTAAAATGATGATTTTGAAAAAAAAAATCATTTTGCATTGATTTAAGAAATTTAATGTTATTTAAATTAATATTAGTTAAAAATATTAATTTATAATCTATTAGTTTGGATAATTTAATTATTTGTAATTTTAAATTTTTTAATCTATTTGTTGAATTAATTTTATTCATAATTTACGTTTTCATTATTAATCAACTTTTGTTAAGACACTATTTTTATTTGTAGCCAAATAAACAACTTATGAGTCGTAGTCTTGTTTTTGTTATCTTTCAAAATTTATTTCTTAGCTAAAATTTATTGTTTCAAAATATATTATGTCAATATGTACAGCAAAATATTTTTATAAATAATTAAAAGTAGACATATATGATATATACCATTACGATTTTAATTGGTATCAGAATGGATTATCTTTTTCTATATTTGTGACTAAAATATCTTTTTAAAATAACAAAAAAATTAAATTCAACCTTAATCTGAAAATTCAAAAAAGAAAAAAAATCAAAATCAAATATCCAGAAAACAAGTAATAGATTATGATTCTAGTACAAACACAACTGAGGAGATCATGATTTTCTAGAAATTTTTCGTCTCTTGGCACAACCAAAATACTTCCATTGAAAAAATGGAGTAAATGAATGTCTCATTTTTCTTGAAACCCTACTTTTCGCCCACAATACCGTGGTTGATAAAGTTAACTTCTATGGTCAGCATACTTCAAAAGTGGCATGCATCACATTTTTACTGAATATTCTTTCTTTGGTCATCTTAGCCACCTTTTGGTTTGGACACCACAGACGTCGCCTATATATATTTGTTGTTTTTAGGTTATCAGAAAAAAAAATAAAAATATTTAAAAATAAAGATATATAAAATTTATAAAAGATTTGAAGATTTTTATGTTTTAAAAGACTCAATTATCACATTTTTTTATCAATTTAAATGTATAAGTTTAAGATTGTTAATTATTTGAGATATATCAATATCTGGGACAATAATTATTTCATTCATACAAATATTAGAACCTTCAAAATGATTTTATTATAAATGTGTTTTCTAACGCCTAACGGATAAAAATATCATATTTATAGTAAAAAAGAGAAAATAAGTTAAATATCTTTTAACATGACATAACTCACAAGATAAAATATTATCAATGTTTATAATCTTAATTAACATATAACATATCTATTACATATGGAGGATTCTGACTTCTAAGATAAAAAATAAGTATTTATTTAATCTATTTAGTTATTTGTTTGTTTGTTTTAATAAAACAGAAAAAAGATTTTTTTTAATGCTTTTTGAAAATCAGATAAAGCTATTAAACACAGAGAATGTGAAAATTTATTACTATTAATATTTTTAAGGAGTAAGTACGATTTTGGTCCCTTAAGTTTAGTGCCAGAATCGAATTCGTCCCTTTTGTTATTTTGCCAGAATCGATTCTGGCACTAAACTTAAGAGACCAAAATCGTACTTACCCCTATTTTTAATAAATTTTTATTCAAATCTATTTTTACAATTTAAAAAAAAACAAATTGATATTAAAGAAATTGCTATTTTTGCATTGTAATTTGCGCTGTGGTTTATATTAAAGAAAGATGAGATTGTTTACAACTTGCCTCGTTTTTCTTCTCTCGATGATATTCAAACTGTTATTAGCAAGCATCATTGGGACGCAGCAAAATTTCCATGCCAATGACTATTGTAGACTGGGACGCAGCAAAATTTCCATGCCAATGACTATTGTAGACTTGTAGTATCAGGATTGCAAAAATGTTTGTTAATGAAGTTGTTTAAACAGATATAGGAAGTTTCTGTTTGTAGCTTATCTTAATCCCTATTAATGCGAAAGTTGAATAATTAAAATTTTGGGTAGTAATTACTAATTATACTTATGTGTCCCTGGAGTTGAATGATGTAATGTCTTACTCCCCAAATTTGGGTTGAGTTATCTATAAACTATCTAAAAGAAAATCTGGATGTTGGTATTTTCTGTTTGATTTGTGATTTCTAGTTGTTGGATTGAGATACTGCTTGTTTCATTTGCTGCCTTTGCTAACTGAGTAGACTGCAAGCAATATGACTAACATACATGTCATGGATTTTGGTTGTTTTCTAAGGCATATGTTCCCCTTTTACCTCAGCTACCGCTGAGTCGGTGACTATGTTTCAAAGAATTTTGCTCTCCTTGTTGAAATAAAAAGCCTCCTTGTTGAAAGAAAAGCCTGTTCTGGTTGGAGTTTATTGGATTGTAGTAGGCTAGCTTGTTTTGAGATACTAGCATGAAAAATTAGTGGAAACCAATTGTTAGTCTAATATTACCAATGCTGCCAAACAAATGCCTTCTGCAACTGAAAGTCTGACCATGGGTTCTAAACAACTATTTTAGATAAAATGAATAAAATAAAGGAAAACTTGTAAACATCAAAAGGAAAAGGATATTGGTTGACTTGAGTAATAAAAATATGAATTTGAATCCTCTAAATTTTAAATTTGTACTTTAGAGGATAAAGTGTGATCTTCTACCTTTGAATGGTTTCTCTCTCATATTTATTCTTGGTCCCACCTATAAAATAAATGGTGAGAGATCACACTTTACTCTCTAAAGTGAAATTCAAACTTTAGAGAATCCAAATCCTAAAAATATTACTCTGTTTTCCGTGTTCTTTCATTCTCAATTAAACCCTCCCTCTCACTAATTTTATTATACTTTGCTACAGTTGCCTCACCATTGGCACCAGAGATGGATTCAGAATATTTAATACCAATACAGGAAGGCTTTGTCACCAAACATGTCTAGCTCAAACTCCATGAATATTTCAATTTTTCACATGCCCTGCTATCTTCTTAAATACAGGTAGTTGCTTTTTTTCATTGTGTTGTATGTGAGTTTGGATTGAGCTTTCTCTATGATCTGATTGTCTTTATTGTTCTGAGTGATACAGCTATCTTTGTTCCCAAGATGCCTCTGTTTGTTTAATTCAACCACTTCTATTGCTCTTAGGGAATTAAACTTTCTAACTTCAATACTTGCTGTTTGTACGAATAGAAAAAGCTAAAAATCTCAACTTTTTCAACTTTTTTCCTATTTTGTTATGTTTTGCTTTGTGTGCACTCATGATTTACTCTTGCTAAAATGTTATTGGACAATTCTTGGGTATCAAGTGCTCATCAAAGATGGTTGGCGGTGGTTTCAACGAAGTTGGGTACTAGTGATGAAGTTGATTTACTGTTCCCTTTTGGCGTGTGTATATGTATGAATTGCACATCGTAATGGGTGCATGTCCAATTTTTATAAATTGCGTTCTGGGTCTTGCTATGATTTAGAAGTTCATATTGTTATACACATGTAAAAAACATGTGTTGCTTAATTTTTTATTATAAATGATTCCAACGCATTTATTTTGTATATTATTTGACAGATGAGGTGAGGCTTTAGAAAGCAAAAGCTGAAGGCTACTAGGAGATGATTAGATGCTCCAGGAAATTAATTAAAAAGATTGCAGTGGATCAATAATTAACTAATTAATTTATTAAATGGTATAAACGGCCTTAGATCATTGTTTTTATTGCGACTTACGGGTCGTAATTGTTTTTTACGGTGGGTGTATATTATGTTTTTCTTTTTGTTTTTTTTTTAATTAAATTTATTTTGGTTCATATTTGTTATTGTTGGATTGTACTACTTGGAAAGAAAATTTGTTATAATTATATTTATTATTATAAAATATAATAAAATTTCAAATTATGTTGCAAATAAATTAAAAACTAAAATAATTATTTAAATAATAACATATAAGTTAAATAATTATTTAAACAATAGCTTGTTAATAATGTAATATATAATTATATTTATTATTATAAAATATAATAAAATTTTAAATTATGTCGCAAATAAATTAGAAACTAAAATAATCATTCAAATAATAACATATAAGTTAAATAATTATTTAAACAATAATCTGTTAATAATGTAATATTACAGCAAAATCAAAATTAAAATTAAATATAATTTTAAAATTAATTCATGAAAAAAAGTAAAATGTCACTAATAAAAGTAATAGTGACATTATATACACACAACACATTACTATGTCTTTGAATATAATTTTTTCTTTGATTTTGTGATAAAATTAATTACGCGAATAAGAAGAAATGTACAATAAGACATAAAATTTAATTTTCTCCATATATATAAAATAACTCACTTCATTAGCGTTTAGTGATTAAGGAGTGGAGGAATATTGATAAGTGTGTAGGATTTAGAATAAGGAGGTAGAATATATGATGAGTAGGATATATTATGATTTAAGATTTAAGGTTTGGTATCTTAGAAGTTAGGGTTGAGAATTTCTGTATGTGGTGAGTATATTTTAGGGTTTAGAGTTTGAGTTTTAGAATTAGAATTTATGGTTTAAGATTTGTGATTTAAAATTTAGAGTTTATGATTTTATAATTTATGATTTAGAGTTTATAGTTTAAGGTATAGAATTTAGTATTTAGGATTTAGGGTTTATTTTTTTTTTAAGATTTATGGTTTTAAGGCATAGAATTTAAAATTTAGGATATAAAATTTTATGGTCTATGATTTTAGTGTTTAGAATTTTGATATTTATAAAATTATTTTAATTGAGAATTTAATTATGATGAAAAATAACGTACAATTATGTTAATAGAGACTAATTATGGATAAGTATTATATTATTATTAATTTTATTATTTGAATTCAATTTTGATCTTTTTTGTTAATTAATTAAATAATTATTATATAATCTATAAAATACATAATATGGAGGTGAAAGGTTTGGTATTATATAATAATATAAATTAAAAGCGCGTATAATACCTGTTAATTTACCAATAATGAAGATAAATACATTAAAATTTTTTTTATGATATATTCTATATTTGCAACGATAACTTAAAATTTCTAGATTTGTGTATTGTGTGTGGAAATAAATTTTCATTAACATGCAATTATAAAATACTTTTTTGATCTGCTATGTTAAATTTACTAAATAATTTTGCATAAAATATTATTCTTAATTTTAATCGTTAGCACTCTTTACAGATTTTATTGTAGATTGATTAAAAAAACATATGAGACCTACCAATCTTGTAATCACAATTTTCTAGAATTTTCATGAAATTGTTAATCTAACACACATTTTTATACTAAACAACTGTCAAATTTTTAAATAAGACACATAACTTATATATATGTAGAATTAGAGAGCATGTTTTTACTCATTTGCATATGTAACACACCACATTTGACTCCTTTGACCATTAAAATAACCATTTCACCCTGTATATAAATAAATTTCTATTATATTTATATATCTAATTTATCTCCCAGTTTTTTTTTTTTGACTTTTTCAATATATCTAATTCCAAATTAAAATTACATTGCATAAGTGAATTATAATTAAAATAGCTCCTTTCATTGATTAATGACACACAATTTTATAATTTAAATAGCACTTTTTATGTAGTAGTAACATATAATTTGCATTTGAGCACTATTAGTATTTGTCACAAAAATCATATTGACATTTTATATATTGAATAATCTATTACACTAGTTTTTATTCTTATTTATCCTATTTATACTTAAAATTAATTTTATTCTTATAATTAGACCCAATCCAAGTATACTCATTAGATAAATAAAAAATAATATTATGTAATAGAATTATTTATTTCAAATTTTTAAATAGTTAAATACATATAGCTAATTATATATCTAATCTTTAAATCATATAAATTTATACTAATTATAATAACTTATTTGGAGCCTTACATTGATAATTCTATTTCAATCAAAGAGGGTTCATGCAAGCCAAACATGTTACTAGGGTTTAGAGTTATTCATTATTTTTATTGAATTATTAATATTATTGTTATATTCATTATTATTTTATGTCAAAGCTTATTCATATTATTGTCATCTGTATGTGATATACGACTCAATATCTACTCTAAAAAGGTTTAATACTATGTTATGTCTATAAAATCTCAATCAAACAAAGTATTAATATTGGACTTTCTCTATCTCATAAAACCAACCATATTGGTCTTTCCCAATTTTGTTATACCCACTTACCCAGTGTCCCAGTCTCACATCTCAGTTCATTTTTAAATAGAAGCCCAAATAAGAGATTATTTATCTAATCCAACGTCATTTATAATTAACAAAGCCAACTCAGTATTATCTAATCCAATTGGCGTGAATTGCGAATATAAAAAATATTAGGACAGAGTCTCCTATAGAAAGCTTCATCATACCAATACAAAAAGGACCATTAATTTTGAATATTCTCACCGGGTGTTTACAGAGTTATAGGACCAGGATTATGAAAATGGTTGGAAACAAGATTAAAATGTAATATTAAAATGCATATGAAGACAAAAGATATATAATTGTACGTATATAATTTGACTAACAATTTTTTAGTTTAATTTTGATTGTAAAGTGTTTTACACAGTCGTGGAACTATATGATAGTGCAATTACATTTATTCTTTTATATGATAGATTGTTCATGGAATCAATATAAAATGTAGTTATTTTTAATGATGTAGTATTACGTAATTGAATACACGTGTAAAACTACTTTACAGTGAACGAAAATGTAGAGTCTTTTAAAATTAAATTCTTATTATAAAATAATGAGTTATAAGATTTTGAGAAAATTATCTGTCATAAAAGTTAGTTAATTATTATGGCGAGAAAAAAATATACAGTCTTTTAAAATTTTTTCCAGGTGTTTTCTCTTTAAAATAAGATGATCTTTTTTAGATATTAGTCTCTCGATACTTATAACAAATTATTATATAGTCAACATTTAATATAAAAAAATTCTAAAACGTTAAAAAATAAAAATATTTAAAATTTAATTAAAAAATATCCAATCTAAATTTAACAAATGTTATCTTTAGCAAATTTTATATTGAATTTATTTAATAATTTAATTGAAATAGAGTGTTATAATGTTAATTCTTAATATTATTCAGTATGTAATTAAGAGCAATTGAAATGCATACCTAATATGATGGCGAGTGCTATGTGTACGGATGAAGGCATGTTGGGACAAATAAATGGTCCAACGACCAAAGGAAGAACCAAGCTCACAACCTCCAAACCATTCTTTTCTCCAAACTCCAATGCAGCCTTCTCAGTTACACAGTGTTTGGTTCAAACGAATATAAGTGAATGGAAAATTCAGGAAAAGAAAATGAGTGGAAAATCAAGTTTTTCATTGTTTGATTTATCAAAAAAAAAATGGAGAGGAAAAGAAAAAAGGAGAGTAGAGTCCACAAAATACTTTTCTCTTCGGCTAGGAGATGAAAACTAACAAAAAAAAAGAAATAATGATATAATTATAAATTTATCATTTATTTAATAAAAAGATTAAAATATTTTATTTTATTTTTTTTAAATCTGAAAACCATCTCTTGTGCTCTTTTCAATTTTACAGCACTATCAAAGTTTATCCTTTTTTAAATATAATTAAAGAGATTAATAATATAATTTATGAATAATTATTTACTTGTAAAATTATTTATTTGTATATATTTAAAAAATAATGATACATTTTTTTGTTTATCATATTTAAAAAAAAATAAAAGAGATATATAACTTTAAAAAAATTGTTTTTATTAATAAAAATAATATGTTAAAATTTTAAAATACAATTTGAATTTTTTTATTAAAAAAATAACTTAAATATATTAATAAATTATAATTTATATATAATATAAATAAGGATATTAATGTAATTTTATTCTAATATAATTTTTTTTTTTTATTTTTTTATCCAAATAAAAAAAAATTTCTTTCTATTTTCTTTTTATTTATTTTCTCTTCATCCAAATAACAAAAAAAATCATTAATTTTTCTTTTTATTTTCTTTTCTCTTATTTTCCATCTTCTATCCAAACAATACCTTAAGATCTTTGATACCAAGAATTGACCTATCGATGGAAAATAGGTCAGAGTTGTCGGAACAAGTAGTGATGAGGGCGTGTGAAGAATTCGGAATCTTTAAGGTTGTGAATCACAATGTTCCAAGAGAGCTGGAGAAGCAAGAATAATAATGCATGCACCTGATATTCAAACAAATTGCCGTAGTGATAATAATAATGCATGCATCTGATATTTAAGAGATTGATGTGTACGTGAATGTGTTATTATGAGAGAGAGTAGTGATTGATATGCCAGGTACGATCAGGTAGCCGTAGCATTGTGTTCATTTGTTGTGTAGCAAAGGTATGAAAAGACGATATTAGGTAACTTTAGAAATGAGGCACCATAGTGTGGCGAGGGTCAGCTTTGTCACTATGATAGTAGTGGCTCCGCTTGTATTGTGTGAAGCATAATGTGCCTCTGGTCAAAATTAATAAAAAAGAAATGATGAGTTCAACAATTAGGAATTGACTATGTTTAATTATATTATTAAATATGATACAAGTGAATATTTTAGTTATTATTTTTAATAAAATATTTTTATTCAAACAATTACTTAACTTTTTATAATTTTTTTGTAACGGTTTATGGTTCAATCGGCCAATCCAAACCGATTTTCAAAAGATAGATTATAACCATTCTCTCATGTTATTTTTATTTTAAAATACTTGATACATTTTAGTATCAAATTTCCAATTAAGGGGAGCTAGAGTTCGTTTATGTGTGTTCTAATTAATTGTGTTAAGAGTATATATCATCTTAATTAGCTCTTTGCTCCAACGGGAAATTCTTTCAATTTTTTGGAGTATATTTAATGAGTGTTTTAAAAGCAATTAATTCTTATTTTCAATAGTTGGAAATTAATTATATAAAATATGGTAAAAACTCAGGTAAAGTCGATTTTATGTGAAGTTAAAATTTGAGAGTCGTTAGATGAAAATTAGTTAAATCAGTCCAATTATCTAACGGCTCTTGAATATTAACTTCACGTGAAATCAACTGCACCCCAAAATATTGTTATAGAATACGTTTGAATGAAAAAAATTGGATATAAAAAAATAAAAAATCCTTTTTAGTATATCTTAAATTAAAAGACATTTATATAAATATTAATCGTATATTTTTTATCTCAACAACTCATTCAACAAAATTATAATCAAACAAGCTTGTACAAAGAAAAAGTAAATTTAATATTTTTGGTTACAAATTAATGCAAAATTAATTATTAATAAATAGAAATAAGGTTAAGGGAACAGAGCATGCAAAGCTTGTCGTGCAGTACTTAAGGTAGGACGGAAATATAATTGTACGATGAGATGCTTTGTTTTTCGATCAAATATATATGCCCCCACTTCGTTAATTACTATTCTATTACTCTTAATAATAATAAAAAAATAATTAAAACTCAACTTTTCCTCTTTCTCTTGCGGTAACTTCTTGTTGGAGTCGTACAAGGAGCAATTAACTCTGATCTTAACGTAATTAAATTTAATAATTATTATTATAATTATATCACTTAAGAAGATAAGCGTTTTTAGTATTGATGATCAGGAATTGTATTATACTAATTGAATTGCTGTATAGCATTCATTTGAGAAAGCCCCTTATGAGCCTAATGTTAATATGATAAAATCACTCTCAAGACTCGACTCAAGTAAGTCAAGTCAACTTGTTGGAGCATGAAATACAGCCGGAGTTAAATGCTTGCATTATCTTACTGTTAAACTTGTCAGCTAGAAATTTAATGTATTTACATTAAATTTTATATATAAGTTTATAGGCTTAGGTCTAAGCATGGTCTAATAATAATAATAATGAGGGTGGCAGGTACCCACGTGGCATTGCTTGTAGCCACATAAATAAAAGGAAGGGTACAATAACATGTGGGGCCATACTGCATTGTGTCCGAAGCATGCAGCATTTAGAAATTAGAACCACCATCCATATAATTAATTACACATGTATGTAGCATTGAATTATATTATAGAAGCATGTAATAACTAATAATACCAAATTTATTCATAATTCATCAATCATATGCATTTTTAAAATTTTTCTTTTATTTGAGTTTCTGCTGTATTAAATTATTTGAGAGAGGCAAATTTCACATATGCCAAGTCAGACATAGCTAAAGAAGGAAAAAGTTCTTTTTTATATGTTTGGCTCCTTTGGGATATTTGGTTGGTCTAGAGTCTAGACTAGATATTTTTTTCAATTGTGCGGATAATAATAGTGACTGTTTTAAGCTCGGTTCATTGCATTGTAATATATGTGCAGATAATAATAGTGAGTGTTTTTAGACTTATCCATCATCCTCGTTTTCTGCCATAATTTTTAAGAATTACATATAGTATAAGAGCAACGTTTATTATTAATTCAAAATGGCTAACAGGATCATGATTATTTATTTTGAGAAATGAATATATATCACGGCAATATCATTAATTAAATAATTAAATTATAATTAATTTATTAATAATTATAATAAAAAATTATATTAAATAATTATATTTTTATTTAATTAATGATTTATATTAATTATTTAATAATTAATTATGTTAAATTATAATTAATATAAATAATTATATTAAATTAATAATAAATATTACTTATATTGTTATATTAAATTATAATTAATTAAATTTGTTTACATAAAAAATAAATTTAATTTTTATATATTATAAAATAATTTATAATTGAATTATTTATTTTTATTTATAATTTAAAATATTAACTAAATTTAAATTGTCTATTTTAACCGTTATATATTATATGTATATTAAAGATGTATATATATCACCATTGTCTATTTAATTTAATAATGAAAAGTAAGATTAATAATGGAAAGTAAAAAAATTTTAAAGAGAGGATGAGCTGATTGATTTGAAATGAGGGGAAGAAAAAAAGAGTGAGTTATTTGAGGAATATTTATTTTATGTATAGTGAGTGTCTTTTGTAGTGTAGCGTATATGCTGAGAATCCGTTCTATTTTGTCTTTTGTGGACAGCTATAAAAATACTTTTTTTTATTGCTCACTCACTCACCTATTTATCGACTCATTCATTATTAACGTTAAATAGCAAAAGAATCAAACAAAAATTAATACAAAAAAATAATTTTGTAGATGCATTATGATATTAAAAATTGAAGAGATGAATTATACTCTTTTAATTACTGGATGCATGGGTCCAAAATCCCAAATTAAAATTTTAGAAATGTTATTTTGTTTGGAAGTGACTGGTGGGATTGCCATTACTCAAAAAATGAATAAAAGATATAAACAAAATAAAAATATGTATAAAATGTAATAAAGAACAGTACGATTGATTAATAGTCCTTTTTACACTTAGATTGGATGATGGAACCCTAAAAAGCACAGGTTGAATGAATGAAGAAATTTACTGTAAAAAAAATGACCATGTCTTTGACATAGATCATTTGTTAACTATTATAATAAAAATCCATGTTGTTTTTCTTATAAATATGCAATCAAATTTTATTTTATTGGGTTAACTTTGACTATAATTATTTAAGATTTTGATTTTTTAAATTTTAAATTTTACTTAAAAGAATATAATTTTTTATAATTTATTTTATAAGTAGAATAAAAAATATAAAAAAATTATTTAAAAATAAAAAATAATATTTTATCTACTAAAATAAAATTTAAAATTTAAAAAATCTAAATTTAATTATTTAACTCAACAAACAGTATAGATGTTAAAGTCACACACAGGCATTAACTGCTCTTATTGTCATTATAAGCTTTTTGCCTTTTTATACGTTCAAACATTTGTTAATAAAGTAGTATACTAACTAATATCTGCATTTTATAATTCAGCGTATGTTATATGTAAGATTACTAAGATATATGCAAGTTGAATGCGACGGTCATATATACATCTTTAATATATATAATATAATACGTAACGATCAAAATAAATAATTTAAATTACCAAGTAATAGCTCAAACGATATAATCTTTCCATATTCATCTACGAGATTAAGAGTTAAAGTCTCCTATTTTTATTAAAAAATAATTTAAATTTAATTAGTATTTTAAATTTTATAAATAAAAATAAATAATTTAATATAAAATCATTTTATAATGTAATTAAATTTATTTTTTATATAAGTAAATTTAATTAATTATAATTTAATATAATAATATAAATGATATTTATTATTGGTTTAATATAATTATTTATATTAATTATAATTTGATATAATTAATTATTAAATAATTAATATAAATCATTAATTAAATAAAAATATAATTATTTGATATAATTAATTATTATAATTATTTATTCAATATTTATTTTGTATTTATTAAAAAATAATTTAAAATCTTCATTCAAAGATTTAGTTTATTGTCCAAAACCAGTCAATTAAAAACCGGATGTGAGCTGTTGAATCAGACGAGAACCGGCCGGTCAAACCGAAACCGAAACTGTCCGATTTCAGTAACACGACGCCGTTTCGTTAAAAAACAGAGAGAGATGCCAAGCCCAAGCCCAAGCCCCTTCCTTCAGAAATCAGATTTCAGAGAGCAACAACAACGAACTGCTGCCCGCAACCCTAGCCTCCACCACCGCCTTGTGCCTCTATTGCCGCCACAACGTCCGTCGCACCGATCCCTGTTCGCTCTCAAACTCACCAGTCGCAGGCACGCTGTTTCTTCCTCGAGCATTCGACGTCTTCGTCTTCTCACTGTCATGCTAGCCGTCGTCTTCGTCTGCTGACTCTGCTCGCCATCGTGCTTGCCATCTCAGACCGAAGGTCAGTGCTCACTGTCACCTAATCTTCATTCTTTTTAATGCTCTGTTCGGAAATCAAATCACAGGATGATTGATTATTTAATGTTTTGTGATTTTATTGAAGAAAAATCCTTCCCCATTCCAATCTCCTTCCTTCGAGTTCAGAGAGCAGAAGCTCAACCAAGAAAAAAATCATTCTCCATTCCAATTTTGTCGCCGTCTGTCGAAGCGAAAGACTGCTGTTGTCGCCTCCGTTGCACTCAAGAACTTCCGTCTTTGTGCTATCGACGTTCGCTACTTCGCTCCATTTTAATTTGGTGCTTGCTTGTTCTTCGTGTTTCTTTTATTGTCTGTTCAGAAATCAAACACTCTTCGTGTTTGTTCTTCGATGGTCAGTGATAGTCGTTTTTTAATGCTCACTACTAGTGTTCTCACTGTTGTTGTTTTGTGCTTTTATTGATTGATGATTATTGATTAAGTAATGTGTTGCTATTTTTTTTTACTCTGTACTTTAATTAATTGAATGCTCTGTCAGTGCTAGAGAATTAAAATGAGTATCCTTTGATGTCCCACAACGAACACTCAGTAACATTGATTTTCAATTAAGGAAAAATAAATTATCCATAATTCATGGGAATATAATTAAGAACTACTATTGTTAAATTAAGGATATAAAAAGTGATTGCGGTTTAAACGAAAGAATTTCAAAAGAAAATATATTTTTCTTAGATCGATGATTTAAAATATTTTCTTAAAGTAAGAAAACATAAATTCAAAATTATTTGAGAGTAAAAAAACATAAATTATGTAAAACAAGTCAAGCAAAACAAACATAATTTAGTGAAAAATATTAAGAATTAGGGAAAATTTCACTCCTTTTTCATTTAGAAAATATTAAAATAATAATTTTTTATTTATAAAATATATTATTTTTTATAATTTTTAAAAATTTTATTTTAATTTATTTTAAATTTTTTATATTAATTATAGTTAATTTTATCTATTTTAAAAAAATAAATTATTTTTTATAAAATATCTTTTAATAAAATTTTAATTTTTTTAATTAAATTTTGTTTATCAAAATATCTTTTAACAAATTATTTTTTTAGTGATTAAATTATATTTTTACTAAAATATTCTTCAAAATATTTATAATAATTAAATTATTTTTTATTAAGATACATTTCAATAATTTTTTAGTTACTAAATTATAATTTTACTAATTTTTTTAACGACATATTTTTTTTTTGTAATATCAATATATATTATTAAACATGATTTTACAAGTTTAGTTTAATATTTTTTTTATATTTTTCTATTAGTCTCATATGAAAATTTTTTTAATTTAATGTTAAAATAATATGCATTGATATCACAATTTAATCACTAAAAAAATAATATTAAAGAGTATCTTAGTAAAAAAAATCAATCATTACAAAATATTTTGAAGAATATTTTAAAAAAAATATAATTTAATCACTAGAAAAATAATTTGTTAAAAAATATTTTGCTACACACAAAATTTAATCACCAAAAATAAAATTTTTGTTAAAACATATTTTTATAAAAAATAATTTATTTTTCTTAAAGTAGATAAATTTGATATTAGTTAACACAAAAATCTTAAAATGGGTTAAAGAAAAATTTTTTTAAAAATTATAAATTTTTTTATATTTTACAAATAAAAATAAAAAAAGTATCATGAAATACGCACATAATTTGTAAATTAAACAAAAGCATAGACTGGAAAGTCTTGAAACATAATTGATGTACTTTTCTTAGCCATGAAATATGCATGTCCCACCCAGGTCTTGTTTTCACGTGGTTGAAGCAGGAAGGTTGAATTTGTGACTAGGGGGATGCATCAGTTCAAATGATACAAAGCACAAATATTATTTGTTAAATTTTAAGCACTTTCATCATTTCTAATTAATGACACAGGCCAGTGTACTAATGGTAAAAGTAATTGCCTCTTTTATTATATGGTCACATCAGGCTTCATCTCTACCACCCCTAATTATTATTGCAGGGTTGGAGCTTTAAAATACTTTTGGGTATTTGAAAAGGTGAAGAAAATGTGAGAGGGAGACGCAAGTGGAGGATGAAAAAAATGTAAAAACAATGGAGTTAAGCTGCTGAATAATATTAAAAGTGCCTATTACTGTTAGTAATCTCTTTAGGTCTCAAGGTATGGTTCTAAATTAAAGTGCTACCTTTGTTGCTTTTTAGTGGAATCGATGATGCCTGACATGAATATGTAAATGTTTACGAAAGAAAAAATTAATTTATTTCCAAGGACTCTTAATAAGAATTAGTTAATTAATAACAAGGATAATTTATATTTAAATTATTCATGAAAAGGGTCTTCTACTCTTCTTAATAATATTTAGAGAGAATGTTTAAATTATTTTATTAAAAAAATATTACGATGTAAATAAAAACTTTATTCACCAAATTAGTTAGTGATATAAAATATATTTGATATACAAATCAATCAAACAAACAAATAAAAGTGGTACATATTTTAGTCTCCCTCGTTCTGTCTCTAATATCAAAATAAATACGTTAATTTTCCATCCATCTCACGCGGTATGTGTAGGGTCGTAACTCATATGCTTTCTCTATTAATTATACTAGACATTGTGAAAATAATATGTAAATATTTCATGATTTTTGTCTTGTAAGAATAAATGTTTAATATTTAAATATTATGGTAAAAGAATTCTAGAAATTAAATAAATAAATCAAATATTAAGAATTTCTAAAAACACCTAAGTTAGTATTAAAAATATCTATAATAATATCTAATTAAAAAGAAAATCTAGATATTATGATGATGACCACTAATTTGAGAACATATAAATAGACTATCGCATACGTCATTGTAATCAAGTAAAAAATACATTAACTCCCAAATATTGTACTATCTTCTTAGTTTAGCAATAATATATAAGGATTAAATAGGATTTTGATTTTTATGGATTAACTCAAAAATCGAATTTTACCTATAAATTTTTTGTATTCGAATGTAAAAAAGACCACTAATTTCGAATATTTTTACCGAATGCTTACAGAATTATAGGATCAGAATTGAATTTTCTCACCATAGACAATTTCACCTACTATGACTTTAGATTTTGGAATATAGAGAAAAACAACATTAAAAAAAAATATACACAAAGGGTTAAAAACACCTTAGTTGATTGAATGAGTGGAGCCCTTCATATGAAGAGGAACCTACCACTAGTCCACTACGAATAGAGAACAAGAAAGAATCTACAGCATAAGACAAATTATTTATTTTCTGCCTTACTTTCTTTTTTAAAGAAGTACAAATAAATAACTCAAGCACAGAGTCACAACCTCATAATTAGCTATCATAATAGAGAACCTACCTACCTATATTATAATGTCGTCAAAGTAGGTAAATAATAAGATAGGAAAACTTTCACATGTACCATTTGCTTTAATGGAATAGCGATATACCATGTACGGCACGGTATCAACTCAAGACTTTGTCTTGTTCTATGACGCGCAATTCCAGAAATATCCCAGAAAAATAAGTAGAATAACGATAATAGTAGGACGGAGAAAGCAGCGGCTATGTGACTAAGTGTGTGTTTGGATTACAGTTTGTAAATGGGAGTTTGCATAAAATTGATTTTGCAAACTTGATTTTGATCAAAAGTAGGTTTGTATTAAAGTGATTTATGTTTGGTAATTTTTATATCAAAATGAATTATAGTAAAATAAATGTTGTTTGGTTTATACCATTCAAAATCACTTTTAAATAAAAAATTACTAAAATAGACATCAACTTAGATTTTTTTTTTTATATTATCCTATTGTTTTCATCGGCTACATTCAAGTCGGCTTTGAATGGCTTGGAGCAGATGGGCTGTTTGGTTCTCATAATATAACTATGGGTGAATGTTATGGTGCCTATCACTTTGTACCTAAGTTACTAAAAGAGGTAAATAAATAATATTTAATAAATTTTATATGATTTACTTTTTATTTTAAATATTTTATTTTTTATTTTAAAAAAAAGTTAGACAATTTAGACAGCATAACATAACAAAGACATTATAGAACTCACCGTAACTATGAAAGAAAGTGGACCAAAATTAACATTTAGATCCAAGTGGAGTTTTTTTGGTATTCATAATCTAATTCTAATTGGATTAGTAATATTCGACAATTCAAACCATTCACCCAAACTCTGCATTGTTATCTTCATGTGCGAACCAAAGCTTCAATCCTTGTTCTTATGGATATTAAAATCCATCTTCTTCCATACATCTAGAGTACACTACTTTTTAATTATTATTCTTATACAAGTACATTTTTATATGAATTTTTAAATTTACATAAAAAAATGATTGTTTATAAAATAAAAATATAGCTATAAAATTGCATAAACGTTGCTTTACAGATATTTTGGTATGGTGCTTTTATGAACTGGACTACTGGAGTGACAGTGAATTGTGATCTTTATCAGTTTAAATTTGAAGTTAATCTAAAACTCCATCATTATTTATTAATATTTCAATGATAAATAAGTTATTAGACTGAAAGGGATAATAGATTTTATACAGCGGTATATTAGTAAACAAAATAAAAATATAAATGCAAGAATTGCTAAGCTATTTGTGGTTAGGTGTGATTTTTTAGCAAGAAAAAAATGCATTGTTTCGCTATTTGTTTTGAAAAAAAAAAAACTATTTGAAAATTTCGCTGGTTAGTATATCATTTTTCCTTGTTAAGAGCTCTAGTATGTATGGACTCTTTTAATTTACACTTATTTCAAAGAGAGACAAAATAAGAAATTAAAGGGCTATAAATAATAATGATGGAATTGAAGTGTGAAATGGTATCTCTACCAAAACTCTTTAAGCTGCTCCCTCTACCAAAGCAAATAGACACGTGTCATCATGGGTATTCTCCCAAAAAAATCTTTGTATATGTGCATTATAACTCCCCATAATGATGGAATTGAAAGATTGCATCAATTTGGTCCTTCTTACTTAGCTTTCAAAGGCTGTAACTTTATGATTATATATACTCCTCCACATATTTGCCATCATCATGATTCATGAGCACTACTTCCACTTCTCTCTCTATAAATTCCTCTCTCTCTCTTCTCCTTTTTTTTTTCACCTGACACAAACACCACTTATTCTTCTTCTTTCTCTTTTCCCACTTCCTCTTCTTCATATTACCCTCGTTTTGCTTCTGCCGGATTCCCTCTCCTCCAATCATTTGGACCGAAACCCATCACACCCATTTGCAAAAGATCAAATCTTTGCACCTTCAAAGGCTCAAACACACTGAGAAGAAGGAAAAGTTCGTACCTTGGAGCTACCAACAAAAAAAAACGACCACAGCTGGGGATAGTTTGCTTCAAGTTGTTGAGGAAGAAGAAGATTCTCCTCCTGAGTCTGCTTTGCTTGATCCTGAGAACAATTCTAGGCCAAGAAGAATCGCACTTTTCGTTGGGCCTTCTCCATTTGCGTGAGTCATTCATTCTCTCTTTTGATTTTGTTCTTCATGCATCAATTTATCATCATCTTTAATATGTTTTTGGAGCGAATAATATCATTGATTGATTGCTTTCCCAAGATCTTTACAGCAAATGAGAAATCTCTTGCTTGGCCTTAAATATTTTAGTGTTACGTTAAACAAAATGGTCTTTGGTATTTTCTTTCAGCCTTCAATTAAGAGTGAAAGCTTGTATGTTGATTCTAACGTGGACTAGTAAAGAGTACTCTAAACTTGATTAGATCTGTAAGTCCTATGCCTCAAGTGAAAGCTTATATGTTAAAAATATATTATTAAATTATTATATTAAAAAAATTGAATTAATAAATAAAAATAATAAATTTTGATAATCTGACTCCTAGCATCTTGTTCATAGGTCGCTCCCTCTGTTTCTTATCTCTGTTTTTTTTTTTTTAAATATATAGCTACACTCATATGAAGAGGAAATCATCAAGAATTGGAGATCTGCTTTAAAGAAGGCAGCAAACTTTGGTGGATTTCATTATACATCCAAATACCGGTAAAAAATTTTATCCATGAAAATATATTTTTGTTATTTAGCCTCTTTTACTATTTATTATTTAATTTTATATTTAAGAGTTAATAATAGCTCTTGTATCAAATTAGTTGACTTTAAATATATAGAAAAATTATATTCATACCATTTTTTATATAATTTTTATGTATTTTTTAGATATAAAAAAGTTATTTTTTATTTTCTATGGAATCACTTTTAATACTCAAGTTAGAAAAGGTATAAAAAACGTGTATACAAAAATACATATAGTATCCTTTCTTTAACTAGTAGTACTTTTGAATCCGGTCCCATAAGTCATAACAAAACACATCAAAATGAAACTTCCAACTTGCATCCATCAAATAAATTAGAATCAAGGACAAAGTAACCCAATTCGTACAATTTTTCCATTGACAGAGATGTTTAGTGCAAAGTTCATTGACAAATTTTTTTTGTATACTATGAGCTAATTCTAAATGTCATTACTTGATTCATGTAGTGAGTTTTATATACTAAAAAAAAGATTGTGTTGTTATGAATAAGATTGTGCTTAAATTGCCTACTTCCTTCTATTTAATAGCTTATTTTAAAATAATTTATAGATTTTTAGTTTCAAAATTTGTAATACCCATTTTCTCTATTGATTTGTTCGCTTATTTTAAAATTATGTGTATTGACTTTGACAATGTTTAGCATGATAGTGAAACTGTAAAAGTTATTAGCCAATTAAAAGATAGACATGTGAATTTAAGTTTTCTAAAAGTAAAAAAAGATATAGCAAATAAAAAGACATGTACATATTCATTCTTATGGAAATATATATTAACAAATACAGGAAAGAAGTGTGATTTGTTTTTATTTTGCCTTTTTCTTCATGAGCACATGATAAATTAAAGCTTGAATCTGTTGGTTAGTTTACCAAACATTTGGATGGTCGAATTCGATGATGGTAAATGCTTTTTTGATCCTAGTACACTAGCAACTTCTTTGCATGATTTGCTGTTTGATCGGACTCTTGTTTTAGTTAGTATGACAATGCATACATAATGCTAATTATATTAACTCTGCTATCAATCAGACTGACTTTACTTTTATTGTGACCATATCAATAAGATCAGTTGAAGACATATGCATCTACAAGGCTGTGTTTGGTTTATGTCTTAAAATTACGAAGACATAGACACAAATACACAAGAGTACATAGACACAAGAAGACATTAATTTTGTATTCTGTTTGATAATTAAGACATGGACAGAACACACCATTCACAATTTTATTAAAAAGTCAATTTTACCCCATTCATTCCAGTATCACCATCACCACTTCTGGCTTTTCATACCCCTTCAAAATCATCACAATTTACCATGGCATCATCATCTTCAAGACCAACACAGATTTTTTCTAATTTTTGGTAATTCTTCATCCAAAATAAAATCAACCTCATAAACATAAAGAATTTACCCAAAATTGCTAAAAATTAGCATAACAAACACAAATCTCTATCAATCCAAATACAGAATAAGTTATCACCTCATCCATGGCAAAGAACACCACAAATAAAATTTAATCCGAAATTTAATATTTATAAAATAAACAAAAATGCTTCAATAACATTCTAATTGAATAATACAAACATTCAAATATTTTATTAAAAAAATTTTAAAACAAATACAAATTGAATCTGAGAGTAGAATAAGGCAACAGAGTAAATGAAAAAAAAAGAAAGAAGTGGAGAAGAATGAAAAGAAGATGAAAATGAGGAAAGATGAAAGGACAGGACCAAAAAAAGAAAGAAGTGGAGAAGAATGAAAAGAAGATGAAGAGAAGAAGAACAAAATACGAATGGGGGAGAGCGTCTTCGTTGTTACACAGTCGTTGTTGATGCTGATCGAAGGGTGAGGCAGAGAGACTTTCTTATTTGCGGTGACGTCACCTGCAAGGAGAAAACAGAAGACAAACAGTGCCGCCAAAGAGAGGATGGAAGCGACGCTATTGAAACCCAAATCGGGCAACAACAATGGAGGCTGAGAGAGGAAACGAAGAATGGTTGAAGAAAAAAAATTAGGTTGAAGGAATAAAATGGTAAAAATTTTCCGTGTCTCAACTTAAAAAGAAGTGTCTCAGCTAATTGAAAAGACACAAAATACATGTTTTTTGTGGGTATCTCTGTGTCACCGTGTCTTTCTTAATTTGTGTCTCACGTGCCAAACAAAGAACACTTCCCACCGTGTCTCTGTCTTTGGCATACACAGACATCAACCAAACGGTGCCCAAAGTCACCGGTTCGCCAATGCCTTTTTGTTGTTTTCTTTTTCTAAGAGGCTTTGTTCTGTTTCCATAGGTCATGGAAGTCCATTTAAAGCATCTTCATCTCTAACACCTACCCTAATCTTATCCTTCATCAACACCGCTCTCTCCCTCATCAACTTTCCTTCCTCACTCACCATCATCCTCCTCACCGCACCTTCCACCTCATCCCTCCTTATTCTCATCTCTGAGCACTCTATCCCCACCTTCCACAGATCACTCACCAACCTTGTGTTCACCCTCTGGTCCCCAAAGCTGACACATCATTGGAACTCGACGCTGAAGAGCGTGTGCTTCGGGGTTGACACATCATCGGAACCTGAAGCACACGCTCTTCAATGTCAAGTTCAATGATGTGTCAGCTTTGGGGACCAGAGGGTGAATGCGAGGTTGGTGAGTGATGTGTGGATGGTGGGGATAGAGTGCTCGGAGATGAGAATAAGGAGGGATGAGGTGGAAGGTGCGGTGAGGAGGATGATGGTGAGTGAGGAAGGGAAGTTGATGAGGGAGAGAGCGATGTTGATGAAGGATAAGATTAGGATAGGTGTTAGAGATGAAGATGCTTTAAATGGACTTTATTTAATCTACACTTCCATGATCTATGGAAACAGAACAAAGCCTCTTGAAGGAGAAAACAAAAAAAAAGGTTTTCAAAATTGAAGCACTCAATCGCAATGTTGTTAGCCAGGAGAAAGCGAAAAAGGTTGCAAACCTTCAGCTTTTCATTTCATTTTATTTGATTTCAAGTTTAATTTATTTAGTTTTTGATATGAAGCTATTCTTTCATATACTGGTAGTAGGGATAATACTAGTTCGAGCGTAGTGATTAGTCATTAGGAAAATGCTTCATAGCAAGAAAATTTTCTGGAAAATGTTTGGCGGAGTAGTGTGTGCTGAAATAACACTTACCCCATGATTTGCTTTTATCAAACCACTCATAAGCTGCATTTGTATTGCCATTTATTTGCAGCAACCTGTTTTTGGCAATGTAGCTTCACTTTATTCATTGCCTGCCTATGATGCATAAATGCTTGAATTTTGCTTTGGAATGTACTATATTCATGATTGCATATATTTATGAAATTCTTATGTCTTAGATTCTCTCTGCATGACACTAATGTTTTGAAATAAACGATAAGATTTTCAACTCCATCCATTGTTTTATTTATTATATGGGAGTTATAGCCATGTATAGGGTAATCATTGGAATAGTTGTCTGTATTAGGTAATCGACATAATTGTGTAATATATAGGTTCATGAATTCTCTTCTTGGTTATTTTTCTTCCCCCCTCCCTTTTTTACCCTGATATATATATATTAATGTAGTTTTTATTCTCAACTCAAAGGTTCTTTCGGTGGCTGTTTACAACCACTACAGCAGGATTCATCTTGCTTCCCCAACCAATCAGAAGATGGAGATGATGTGGTTGAACCAGAGAAAAGCAATGTCATGCTTATTGGTCCAACAGGCTCAGGTGTCACATTGCTATTTCACTACATCAATACCCTTCCAGAATAGAAAGAGTGTGTGTGTTTCTCTGTAATTTGTAATAATGGATTGTAGTGAGACTCAGTTGCCACTTTTGCTGGGAATTGTAGGCAAGACGTTGCTTGCGAAAACACTGGCACGTGCTGTGAACTTACCATTTGCCATAGCAGATGCAACAACACTGACTCAGGCAGGTTCCACAATATCTTCTTGTGTATGTGTTCTATATCATTTGTTTTGTGGACTTTGTTTTACTGATAAATGCAGTTTTTCTTTTTCAGGCGGGTTATGTGGGAGAAGATGTTGAATCAATATTATATAGGCTTCTTGAGGTATGCCCTTGAACTCTCTATTCACCTACTGTTTGCTCTATATAGATTATTGTCTTTTTCATTCACAGTCTTAGTGGTAGATACAGATTTTTCAACTTTTCTTGATGGACTCTTTTTAGGAAGCGGATTTTGATGTGGAATTAGCTCAGCGGGGAATTGTCTATGTTGATGAAGTCGATAAGATCACTAATAAGGTTTCCTACTTTTATAAAATTTTGATTTAATATTTTTCTGTAATTGCATAAAATATTGATTTTGGCTAGTTTGTCAGGCTGAGAGTAGAAATATTGTAAGAGATGTATCTGGGGAGGGTGTGCAGCAGGCCTTGCTAAAATGCTGGAAAGCACTGTGGGTAAATTTTATATTAAGGTTTCCTTTTGGCTTTTGATAACTACTTTATTTCTTCCATTTTGTCTATCCTGTGCTTTTTTTATAAATCTTTACATAGCAGACCCAAGTCCCAACCCAGAAATTTGGCAGTCAATATAAAAATTTGTTGATTCGTTGTGACATAATCCAGCAGTGTGAAACCTTTATTCGTTGTGACATAATCCAGCAGTGTGGAACCTTTATTTTTCCTCGTAAAACTTGTACACAAAAAAAAAAAAAAAAAAACTGCAGATTGCATATGATTTCATATCTGTGTGTTTTACATTGTCAATAAAGAAACATTGTTTGGAGTAACATTGCATCAGATCTAGGTAGCTCTAGAAAATGATTAGCAATTGGATGAAACCATTGTACACATTTGCATAAGTATTAGTCGACTGCGGGGGAAGTATTTAGAAAATAAAATAGACTTGCATCCATATAATTTAATGATTTTAAAACTTTTAAGTATGCTTGTGATCTTCTATTTATATACTATATTCTTGTATTTTCTGTCTTTTCCTTTCAGGTAGTGAGTGTACCTGATAAAGGAGCTAGCAAGCAGCATGCTGGTGATAACATTCTGGTGTGTTGGCACAAACAGAATTTACATTTATTTATTATTGACATAGATGAGAGAAAGTACCACTAACGGTTGAAATTTAGAATTGAGGATATTCTTGTCATGAGAAGATAAGAGAAAGTACCACCTAGTAGCCCTCTATCAGCTTTGTGAATTCCACTGCTTCTTACAATACTTTTTATGAAACGCAGGTCCTTGTTGAACCTAAAAATGCCCTTGTTAAACAATACAGAAAGATGTTCGAAATGAACAATGTAAGCTGTTAGTCTTTTGATTCATGTTTTATCCCGATTCTTATTGTGCTTAAATTCTTCTTCTCCAACATACCTCATTGGGTTGTTCAATATTGTTGGCATGGTAACCTCTTTTTTCAGTGACTTATGCCACGTCTGATCCAATGTTTCAGGTTAATTTACATTTCACTGATACTGCTCTGAGATTGATTGCTAAGAAAGCCATGGCAAAGAACACTGGTGCCCGTGGTTTAAGAGCCTTGTTAGAAAATGTTCTTACTGAAGCAATGTTTGAGGTACATTCTATATATTCTAGTGTCAGATTTTATTCTGTTTTCATTTTTATTAATATAAATGTGTCTTTTCTGAATTTTGATTGCCTTATCCACAGATTCCAAACAAGGTGGATCTTGACAATGTAAAAGCAGTGCTGGTTGACGGTTCATTGGATGGCCCTGGCTGTGGCGCAAAAATCCTGTACAGTGTTGATGATGGAGCGTTGGAGGATCAAACATCAGCATATGTTTGTACATAGATAATACTTGTCAGAATCTTCCTTACCATCCTTTTGTTTTTCTTTATTGCGTCTTTTTCTTGTTATTATCCTTATGGTATATACCTCCCCACCCTCAAATAAAAAGGAGGGAAAAAAAATAACTTAAAAGAGCAAATATGAATAATACTGTTCTGTACAGCTAATGAGCATGGTCTAATGTTAAATTCAATCTCTCTATAATAGGGGCTCTCATTAGTCACAACACATCATATATTCTTTCTTGGTTGAATCAACATCTACTTCATGACCATAGTAAGAAATATCAACTAGATACATGAAAGCCAAGAATGTATACTTATGGACAAGTGTTAGTGGCTTTATCACTTACATTTTCCTTAGTGTTACTACTTTCTATGTATCACTTTCAATGGATTAGATGAACAACATGCTGAGAGTCACAGTTCAAAAGGGCATCTGCATAATAAGAGCTGCCTCTCCATTCAAATATAACACCATCCAACAGTTTACAAATCAGATGTATATCGACTTAAGTAATTAATAAACATCAAAACTAATTGAAAAGACACAATTCTGATGAAAGATTAATAAGATTACCTTAATTTCTTAAGCAAGTATGAATTAAGTTAAAAAGCATAAATCACTTCATTGCCAACAAGCAACAACCATGGGAAGGACTTGCCCCTTGGATACTCCAATATCAAAATCTAAAGCAGCATGAATATTCCAAGCCTTTTATCACAACATGCAATAGAAGGGGACCGAAGTAGTAATCTCTCGGCCTTCACCTATCAAGAAAGTGATTTCTGCACCAAGATTAACCTTAACCACATCAGCACATTAGTCAGTATGGCATTCTCATGTACAAGTTGTTCTGACAGTGATCATTCCTTGGAAGGATGGAAAGAGAATGAGGATGGAAATACGAGATTACCTTGGCAGCATTCCACACATCAAAAACTAATTAAGCTTCCACGGATCAAAAAAGTAATTTACTCTGTCCAAGTATTGAACTCCCTGCTAGACTTGCTCACATTAAAAATTGCTTCAATTATTTAAGATAAATTTATTTATTTATGGATTAAGTTATGATATACCACCACCTTGGTACATCATAAAGTAAGGTGATCCAATAGTGCAGTTTGAATCTTGATTAATGTCATTCTTTTATGATCCAAATGTAAACATTGGATCACATTGTTGCATCTTGGACATTTTTCTAATTCTTGGAAACAATTTTTCGGTTTAAGTAAGAAGCAATGAAGCATGGAATATATTCTCACCTTACTGTTTTCGGTAATATTTAGTGAGTATTTGGGTGAGCTTTTAACAGAATATCTTTTTTGAGTTATTTTTTTTAAAAATATTTTATAAAAAAATAAAAGTAATTTTTTTAATGAAGAAAGATATCGACTTAACAGCACCCATACAAGCACTTAAACATCTTTGTTACCAAACGCCAAGATAATGGAGAACTGTTTTTCTGATCGACTTGGTTTTCTTCTTCATTCAAGCTTTGAGATACTTCTTTTGGTTTTAAGGAAACCATTGACATCCTGGTCCTGTTATTAGAAATTTGATAAATCCTAGAAACCGATGAGAACCTTTTTTGGTCTGCTTCCATCTTGTGAATCATCCTCATCTTGACTTCGTCGAGAGTGTAAATCGATTGAGGATCTGTCCTCCCAATCCCAGATTTCCGTCTCCAACTGCTTCTATCTTTAAAAAACTGGAACTGAGGATCCACTTTTTGAAAGACATCTAGGATGTCTGAGGCATATATTGGGTAAACCCCGCACCCTATGACCCTCCATACATATGGGATACGTTTATACCATGGCGTATAATCTTCACATCGAGTTTCAACTTTGAATTCAGAGAGTTTCAGCTTTGAATTTAAATGTGGCATTGTTGCCATGCCATTGACGATTATGAGCAGCATGAAACCATATGCAGACATGATCTGAGTTCCATCGACTCGTTTTAGCAAACTGTTTGCTATACCCAAAACCACTGTAATGACAACGGATTATGGGAGGCCGTTTTGAAGAAAAAGCACGACTAGTGGTGGGAGACTCTATATGGGAAGGAATATGATAAACAACACAACAGAGAATGAAACCAACTAGCTGGTTCAATGGTTGATCTGCAGGAAGGTCAATAGTTACCGAAGCCTCTCTTGTCTGATATATGAACCATGGTGGAACCTTGCTTCCGGGATAAAAAACCTGACTGTTGGATTCAGGGAAGAATTTAGTATCGTCATCATCAGCATGAGGTTCAATTTTGTATTGCAGCATGTCAGCCAATGTATCTCTAATTGCTACTCCCATCATTGTAAGATGCACATATTCTAAGAATGAATTCTCATCAAGCCTCTCGCAGTTTTCAAATGAGATGGATTTTAGATTTAAGCTGAATAGTTTCTTTGTATTGAACAATTTCTCCAGCGTTCTGCAGTTTATGGCAGATAAATGTACAAGAGATGGTGGAAGCTCCGGTAAGGATTGAAGGCTGAAGCAATCCTTTAAGTTGAGTTCTTGTAACCGCGACAAGGCTTTCATACTGTGAGGGAGTTCAATCAGCTTTTACTTTTTGAAACTAGCTTATGTTTTAAAAGCTGCATCACTTGCGTTTGGTAAAATCAAATTAAAAATAACTTTTAATAACCACAAGCACTACAATTGTGTTTGGTAAAAATAATTTTTAAAATTAAAAAAATTATAATAAACATGTTTATAACGAAGAATAATTTCTCTTTTCAAATTTTTTAAAATTTTATATAATATTTTTAAATAAAATAATTTTAAAATAAAAAATTATTTTATATATTGGCTCACCTTTACAGATCACAAAAAATAGGACACATATCTCAAATAAACTACTCTTATGATTATATATCTATATGACTATATTTACATATGTATATACATGTTATTATAATTTTAACTAATGTTCATGCAAGAAAAATTTTATGATTGGTTTTCATAAATCAAGTCAACCTCTTCACATTTCAAAGAACAGATAAAAAACAAACAAACATCGTAGATCCACTGAAAAATACAAAAAATAACGCACAAAAAAATAATATAAATAGATAGAAGTTCATACCTAATATGTAATAGAGATGTATTTGTGTTAAAATTTGTGAAGATTAGGTTGAAAAATAAAAAATATATGAAGACTGTGTTAGAATTTGTGAAGGTTAGGATGAGAAGTTAGAAATATATGAGGATTTCAATGGCAATATAATAGCGGAGAATATATGCGGGAAAATAAATAAAATTTGACAAGCACAACCAACTTTGAAAAGCTCACGCTTAAGTACTTTCAAAAGCACACCTAACTTTTAAAAGCCACAAGCACAAACACTTGGACTTTTTAATTTACCAAACACACTTGGACTTTTTAATTTACCAAACGCAAAATGAGGTGCATGTGCATCTCTTGGAAAAGCTTTACCAAACCAAGCCTCAGTACCTCAAGGGATACCAAGAGACACACTTCGTTTGGAAGAGTTTTAAGTCTCACATTACTTAGATCAAACTCTACTAAGTTTGGTGAGACGGCTAACTGATGAGTACAACTTATTAATTACTGTCCCTTTGAAATTTAAACTTTTTAATTCCTCTGGTGACAATGAAAATTCCTTCAAGCTTGAGTAACGAAGATGGAGTTCTTTTAAGAAATTTCAAATGAATCTCGCCTTTAAGACTCTTCAGTTCTTTACAACCATGAACACTCAAGGATTTAAGCTTGTGGATGGATAAAATGGATGGATGAAGTTGACATAAGCTTTCACAATAATCCAGCTCTATTTCTTCAAGGTTTGATGCCTTAGTAAAATCTGGAAGCTCCACCAGCTGCTTGCATCCCCAAAGGTTAATCTTCTTTAAATTTACAAGATCCTATAACAATTAAGGGGAGCATCATCACATGTTAACATACTTAATTTTCTATTAAGAGAAGTCTAAAAGATGCTCTTATAAATGTAGATATCTATACCTGAACTCCATCCCAAAGTTTAGAAACTTGGCTATCTGGCAGAGAAAGCTTAACAAGCTTCTCAGCACAAAAATTTGGCGGAAGAGACTTCACAGGGCAGCCACTCCACTCCAAGTATCTTAGTTCGTTTGGAAATGAATCAAAAGTTGAAGAAACGTGCACATTTGCTGATTCTTTGTGCCTCCATGAATCATAAAATTTAAGAAACCTATCTAAACATAAATGATACAAAGATCTCATTATAGAGAGGGAATATGAGTAGCTTAATACAATGCTTATGAAGAAAACAAAGGAGGAGGAGGATTATTGGTGAGGGGACATTGGTTCTTGTCGCATCTTTAAAAGCAAGTTACGTTTCAATTCGTGGAAAATGATATCCAATTCATCATTACACTCATATTCAATACTTGTTGAATTTAACTCATGATATTTGAGACATATATTGGTGAAACGCTACACTCTAGGACTGAGCAAACATCATTTGCATTTCTTTCTTCATAGAAATAGTTTGATCCAACCCTGAATTGAAATAAAATCTTGTGTATATTAGTAGTATCTGTCTCAATTCATATTCAACTGCTATTTGCAACATGATGAGATAAGATTTTTCCGTTATATCGCGCTCTGAAACCTCATCCAATCTCATACAATTTCTAAAGGAGACGTAGATACTGCTTAAACCAAATATTGCATCTAAACTAAATATTGTTTTCAGGTAAAGATTGAAGGCTGCAGCAATCTTTAAGAAACTGAATTGCCCGATCAATGAGTGCAGTATATCAATGAGCCATCATTATTTGCATAATTATTAATCAAAGAAAAATTGCTAAAATTAAATATCATTTCATTTCAGATATGAATAATACTGTTCTGTACAGCTAATGAGCATAGTATAATGTTAAATTCAATGTTATTATAATAGCTCTCTCATTACTCACATCATGTATCCTTTCTTGGGTAGATTAAACAAGTTGTTATATACTTATATATCAAACACTGCTGTATGCAGCTGAAGATGGGGAAAGATGGAATAGGATAAGAGTCCTTAACTGGATATTACTTGCTAAAGTTAAAGGCAGAACCATTTAAAAGATTCAAAATGGGTGTACAAATTTTAGCTAACCTCACCTAGTGTTACAAAACCTAATAAATTGACTATTGACATTACTAGCACCAACTATCCAGTGGTTGATGAACATAGATGCTCCGAATTCCAACGATTTCCACACTATTTATCAAAGGATTTCCTTCTTATCCCAAGGTCTGATGATGACATGCCAACAAATGCAATTGCAAGCAACCCTGACCCAGCAAACTCCACAGGCTCTATACGTGACTGTGACAGGCAATGAATTGAGAAACGCAAGATAAACCGAGGATTATAACATAGTCCGACTTCAACAAGAGGAGAATGTATATGTACAGGATTTGATGTAGTTAGTGAAAACCATGATAGAAAGATTATAACATGTTAAAACCACTAACAATACAAACTGCACCAGTGAAGTAACTTGAGAACATGTCCTAACCTATTTACCAAAAATATCTGGTTCAATATTGTTTCCTGTTGGTAGCATATCGGCAATACTTCTATCGTAGGAAAAATTGAGAACTGTTGAAATGCATATGTTAGGATCAATTGAAATGTTTTTTCTATTTTGGCTTCCAGAGCATACTTCAGTTGGTTCTGAATCAAACTTGATATTAGAAGATGCACACTGTTCAAGAGAATGGCCCATGGTGGGGGTCCAAAGAAGCAAGTCCCCATAGGCACTCCACATCAGATAAGTTCAAAGACTGTGATCCATTCATAGACTCAATTTCATGAATCAGATTATATATCTCCAAATCAATCTGATTGAGTGTTGCACCATAACAATGACATAGTAGTGCATGCAATTCTTTTATATTTATACCAATATCATTTTCAGAATCTATATCAATTTGATGACCTCTTATCCATAAGAGTACCCGAAGCAATCTAACAATTTCGAATGGTCCTATAGAAAGATCAGTCAATTTTTCAGTGAGCTTTTCATAATTTTCACGATGGTCATGAGAAGGGATGACAAGACATTTCAGAATGCTGGATACTGGCTTGAATAAGAAATTTCATACGGGCAAGCTGAGTTGTCTCTGGGATGACAAGACATTTCATTTCCTTTATAAAACTTCTTATTTTGCAAATAACCAATCACCATGACACTTCATAAGGGCAAGTTGAGTTGTCTCTGGAGAAGCAATCATGTTTAAAATGGAGATTTGGTGACCTAACAAGTGGTATCAGAGCCGATTCGATAGTCGAAAACTTCATATTGTGTCCCAACAAGTGGTATCAGGACGGCGGCGTGCGACGGAGGGTCGGTGTCATGCGGCACTGTGGAGGGAAATGGTTAGCCGTCACAGTGCCCAGCAATTGCTGACAGCAACGGAGGGTGTGTACATGTAAAAATAAATTCATGGTGAGACCATTATATATATAAAATATAACAATAATAATAAAATGCATTCCAATTTCAAGTAATCATAGTTAAAAATGGAGATTTGGTTACCTAACAAGTGGTATCAGAGCCGATTCGGTGGTCGAAAACTGCATATGGTGTCCCAACAAGTGGTACCATATGAAGTTTTTGACCACCGAATCGGCTTTGATACCACTTGTTGCTCCTATATTCAAGCAATCATGGTTAAAAATGGAGATTTGGTGACCTAACAAGTGGTATCAGAGCCGATTCGGTGGTCGACAACTTCATATGATGTCCCAACAAATGGTATCAGAACCGATTTGGTAGTCGAAAACTCCCCAGAGTGACACTACAAGTTGTATCAGAGCCACACGGTGGCCCAACAAGTGGTATCAAAGTCAATTCGATGGTCAAAAACTTTTCATGGTGCCCCTAACAAGTTGTATTGGAGCTCACAAGTGGTATCAGAGCCAATAAATGGTTCAAAACACAAATATTATCTTTTAAATTTTATGCACTCCACTGAAAAAAATTGTACAATAATGTATGTGTCAGTGCAACCAATAATGGAGATGCACACTTTTGTATGTGTCGGTGCAACCAATAATGGCCAACAAACTTTTGTATGTGTCGGTGCAACCAATAATGGCCAACAAGATGGCACACTTTTGTATGTGTCAGTGTTACAACTAATGCTAACACAATTTTGTTTATTTATTTATTTATTTATTTTGGAGCTTGGATTCTTGGAATCATATATATGGTCCTAAGCTCACACTTTCTCGGAGTTTTCTTTATCAAGAAAATAAGAAATATTTGCCACACAATTATTAGATAAACAATTGATTAAAGTATTAAATTATTAGATCAGTGATTTAACCCATGAATTATTGATTGATACCATATGAAGTTTTCGACTACCGAATCGGCTTTGATACCACTTGTTGCTCCTATATTCAAGCAATTATGGTTAAAAATGGAAATTTGGTGACCTAACAAGTGGTATCAGAGCTGATTCGGTGGTCGAAAACTTCATATAGTGTCTCAACAAGTGGTATCAGGACAGCGGCACACAGCGGAGGGTCGGTGTCATGCGGCACCGTGGAGGGGAATGCTTAGCCGTCACAGTGCCCAGCAATTGCTGGCAGCAACAGAAGGCGTGTGCATGTAAAAATAAATTCATGGTGAGACCATTATATATAAAATTGCCATAATAATAATAAAAATAAAAATGCATTCCAATTTCAAGCAATCATGGTTAAAAATGGAGATTTGGTGACCTAACAAGTGGTATCAGAGCCGATTCGGTGGTCAAAAACTTCATATAGTGTCCCAACAAGTGGTATCAGAGCCGATTTGGTAGTCAAAAACTCCCCAGAGTGACACTACAAATTGTATCAGAGCCGCACGGTGGCCCAACAAGTAGTATCAGAGCCAATTCAATGGTCAAAAACTTCCCACGGTGCCCCCAACAATTTGTATTGGAAGCATAACAAGCTGGGAAGAAAAGGAACTAATCGAAATGACTTACGGCTTAGCAAACAGCGAACAAAAGTTTCTATGGGTGATAAGAACAGAAACGATAAAATCAATCCCGGAAGAAGTGAAAAGTGCGACGAGAGAGAAGGGTAGAATAATAAAATAGGCACTGCAGAGGGAAGTTCTAGCGCATAGAGCGGTGGGAGGGTTCAATCACTCGATCTCGTATACCATGGTGCGCCGTCTCCTTCTATGGGTTTCGAAAGAAGCTTTCCAGTGACCCCAATCCAACTTAATCTTCCAAATTTTTCCAACAGAAAAACATTCTAGCTTGCAAAACAATCTAATACATTATTGTGAGCTACACCGTGGAAATGAAGAGGTAGTGTACTGTAGATTGAGGGTATGACTATGACGAGTTATGATTATTGTGTGGTGCCGAAGAATTAGAAAAGGACATGATGATAGTATGAACAAGTCCATTTAAACCATCTTCATCTCTAACACCTACCCTAATCTTATCCTTCATTGATACCGCTCTCCCTCATCAACTTCCCTTCTTCACTCACCAACATCCTCCTCACCGCACCTTCCACCTCATCCCTCCTTATTCTCATCTCCGAGCACTCTATCCCCACCTTCCACACATCACTTACCAACCTTGCGTTCACCTTCTGGTCCCCGAAGCACGCTGACACATCATCGGAACCCCGAAGCACATGCTCTCCCCGAAGCACGGCTGACACATCATCGGAACCCCGAAGCATAAAAACCACCTTTCGTTGTTTGCTAAACCGTACGCCACTTCAGCTTGACAGCATGAACCCCATCTGCGGGTGCCCAATCCGATCCAACCCGGTCGGCTAGGGTTACCAATGCGATCCGCTGCGGGTAGGATTAGGTGCGGAGCAGGTTGGCCTGCGGAGCGGATAGGGTGCGGGTTGAGCCTCAACCCTACCCGCACCCTCTATAATATGTGTTATACTTATATATTTTTAAAAATGTTACATAAGAGAGTTGAACCAAGGACCTTAAGCATGTGCAAAAAGGCCTTAGCCACTGAACCAAATTTATAAATTTGTAAGCTTTACTTATTAGTTTTGTAAAAAGTTTTTTTTTGTCAACCCACGGGTAGGGTCGGATACGCGCGGGTTGAGTGCGGGTAGGGTTAGGGTTGGATTCAAACCCTACCCTACCCTACCCGTTGCCACCCCTATCAATTAGTTTCTTCTGTTCTCAACTCGCTATGCTTCCTAAACTAACGTACAGGACTGAACACGGCTCTTGTTCGTTCAGCCATGTTATGCAGCTATAATCTTCTTGCATGAAATTTGTTGAACAATTATTATCCTCTTGCGTTTCTGAAGACGTCATGTACATGTGTAAGGATCCTATGAGAAACATATCAATTTTGTAGAGATTCCGGAGTTTTTGGAGTGACGAAGACTCTAGAAATTCGATGGTATTGAAGATGATGCCTAATAATGGCTTCACTGAGACTGATTCAGCTGTTTATTGCACCATGAGCTCAGTTACAGATTCTTTCAAATTGAAAATTGGTATATCTTTATATCCAAGAGGTTCAAGTCCTTCTACCATCTCTATACACACTGCTAGAATCTGCCAACAAAATTTTTAGCCAATTAAGAATTTTTGTTCCACTTGAAATCAACACATTTATATAAACATGTTTAATTCATAAATATACACTTATTACTAGTTACTTATAATTTCATTGCTAATAAATATTTCAAAAATATTTACAAGTGATTATATTTTATTATTTAAAAACTATATTAAAGAAGTAATTATATTATATATATTTCTAAAATTATGCACATATTATCACTCTAAAAATAGATATATATTTCTATTTTGTTTTCCTTTTCGCTAACTAGCACTTCGTGTGAATAGCTGTAGCCTCGTACTTTTTACTTTCTGTTGTACAATATTGACTTTGTCATAGCCCATATAGTTGATTAGTATTCAGTTTTGCTAAAAGACACAACACAAATAAACTAGCAACTTTACATATTTAAAATTTAAAAAATTACAATTTCAAGCTCTATATTAAGTTTGCTACTTTTTGTATTGTCCACTTAAATGGAATTGCTGTTGAAGTTAATTGAAATAAAATTTTTAATTTTTTTTGGTGACTGAAATAAATTAAACAAAGAAAAACAAAACAAATAAAATTAGGAACTGCTTAAATAGAGGGGTAGTCCCGTTTAAGACTACTCTTAAACTCTTCCCAAGGTGAAAGAAGCTCCACATACGAAAGTTGTAACTTCATCACCATCTTTGCCATAGTATCTGCCACCGTGTTTGCATCTCTCATAATCAAACGAAAGTCAACACGCCAATTCCAATGCATGATATCTCTTATTTTGAGTACCAATGGATCAATAAACCCAAAACCATCTTGAGTAACAAGATTAAATGCTTCCACACAATCCGTCTCACAAATAACATCTCGTTGACCCACATCCCAAGCTAAGAGATATCCTCTCCAAATAGCAAACAATTCTCCTTGAAGAATACTATTACTCTCAATCATTCCCAAACACCCCCTTTGCCAACTCTCATTACAATCTCTAATAACACAAGCAAAACCAACACTATCACCCGAACCAAAATAACTAGCATCACAATTAATCTTAAAAGTACCAATGGATGGGGGATTCCAAAAACCATTTAGAGTAGAGGGAAGGGACATACGTTGTAATTCAAAAATATTCCTAAGCTCCTTTTCTGAAGTTAATGCCAGACAAATCACTTTTTCCGGAGGCCAAGTTTCATGGGGACTAAATATGTCATTATTCCTTGCTCGCCATATCCACCAAAGTCCCGAAAAGAACTTGAACGGATGCTCTCTGCTATGATACAAGAACCAGTTCTTCAAATCCAAAGGATGACAAGAAATATCCAACCTATGCCAGATAAGCTGAGCTTTTGGACAATCCCGAATACAATGTAAAACCGATTCCTGGCTAGAAAGACATTTTGGACACCTATCCGATGACGACATCCCTCTTCTAAAGCGAAAACTTGCAGTAGGAAGAGCCTCCTTAAGACACAACCAAGCCAAAAACTTATGCTTTTCCGGAACAAGCTGACGCCAAAGCCAAAGCCAATTCTCCCGCTCCTCCCAACCAAACAGTTGCTTACACAACCACAAGTAACCATTGCGTGAGTTATAGACTTTGGCAGTAGACCCACTCCAATACCAACCCACTTCTGGACCTGCTTGTTCATCTGGATTGTAAGAGAGAATATTACCTTTCAGATTTTGAGATAAAGAAGAATAAAGAGTATCCAAATGCCACCTACCAACCGACCAAATATCTTGTATCCAGAGATTCGAATCAGAAATGTGAATAAAATATTCTTATATTAAATAAACAATATAGCAAAACTCATAAAACAATATTGACATAACCTTTATTTAAGTTTGAGTTAACATGTAAAATACGTCTTTATTTCGTATGTTAGAACATGTAAAATATTAAATAACACAATTATTCATCTTTATTTGATATATATATTTTATATAATTAATTTCTAAATATTGAAAATAAGAATTAATCGCTTTTAAAACAATCATTAAATATACTCCAAGAATTTAATAAAAGAATTTTTCTTTAGAGCAAAGAGCTAATTAAGATGACAATTAATTAAACAAATAATCAACTGACAATTAATTAAACTCTATATAAGTATTGATGGTAAAGAATTACAGTCTAAACCTAATACTATATAATGGCGCGCGTGCATCACATCCCTAAAAAAAATTTTAAATGCACGTTAACTCCTTCCCAAAATATTTATTGTTTGAAATTTGTAAAAGAAAGATATGCCAAATTATATGCACAAATCTCGGTTTTTTTTCTCTCTCTTGTAATTACATTTTTAAATATATTTGTTTATTCCGAATAAAATAAACTAAAATCCCTACTTAAAAAATTCATTCTCCAAAAAAAAATTCTTTATTTTGTTTGTTTTGTTTTTCTTTGTTTAATTTATTTCAGTCACCAAAAAGAAAAAAAATTCTCCAAAAAAAAGTTGAGATGTTAAGATTTGTTAATGTATGATGTTAATAGTGTTGTGATAGGAATGGGACGTGGATGCCCATTTCCTATATAAGACTTACATTCTCAAGAGAGAATGATATTAATGAAGGTGAAAAATTTTCTTCCTACATGCTTATAAATAGGAGGTTAACCTCCGTTGATGTTACACAAACAATAATAAAAACTATAATAATTCTCTCTCTCTTTTTATTGAGTGATATCTCTCTCATTATATAATATATATATCTCTCTCATATATATATATATACACATTACTTCATATAATAAATAAACACATATATGAATCATTTATAATGAGCTAATTATATTAATACTAGATTTTTATTTACACTTTCTTATTTCATATTTATTATATCTTCCTTAATTATTTATTTTATAACATGTTATCAGCACAAGACTCTGATCAAATTTTTAGGAAGACTCAGGTAACAAATTTTCATTATGTCGAAACTCTCTCATCTTGAATCCAATGCTCTTGATATATCTGGAAACAATTATTTATCATGGATACTAGATGCTGAAATCCATCTTGATTCAATGGATCTTGGAGATACTATTAAGGCTGAAAATAATGCATCCCAAAAGGATAAAGCTAAAGCCATGATTTTTCTTCGTCGTCATCTTGACGAAGGATTGAAAAATGAATATTTTACATTAAAAGATCCTGCAGATCTTTGGAAAGACCTTGAAGAAAGGTATAATCATCAAAAAACGGTAATACTTACTCAAGCCCGATATGAATGGACGCACTTGCGTCTACAAGATTTTAAATCTATAAATGAATATAATTCTGCAATGTTTCGAATCACCTCACGAATGAAATTATGTGGGGAAAAGATAAATGATCATGATATGTTGGAAAAAACTTTCTCAACCTTCCATGCCTCGAATGTGCTCCTGCAGCAGCAGTATCGAGAGAAAGGGTTTAAAAAATATTCTGAGTTAATTTCTTGCCTTCTTGTTGCTGAACGCAACAATGAGTTGTTATTGAAAAACCATGAAGCACGCCTAGCTGGCGCTGTCCCATTTCCTGAAGTAAATGTGGAAAATTACCCCAGAAGAGGTAAATGGCAAGGTTTTAATAATAAGAAGAATTATGGAAGGAAAAAGAATTATGTTCAAAAGAGAGGATCTCACCAGAAGTGGGATAAAGAAAGGAATATCGGGCAGAATAAATCAACAGAGGATAAGTGTTTCTGTTGTGGTGGAAAGGGCCATTGGTCACGTACCTGTCGTACCCCAAGGCACCTAGTCGATCTTTACCAGGCATCTTTGAAAAAAGACGACAAGGGAAAAGAGTCAAATTTCGTTTCAAATGATGCTGAAAATTCCACCACCCATTATGATGTATCTGATTTCTTTGAGGATCCTGAAGAAAATATTGGTCATTTGATCAATGATGGAATAGTTTAAAATGTGGAATTGTTATGTATCCATGTAAATAAATAATGTAAAGAACTTATTATTAAGTTTTATTTTCTATGTATTTAAGTTTCAAATATGATGTATATAAATAATGAAATATTAATGTTTATGAATTTTTAAATGTGTCATGTTTTAAAATAAAATTTTAGTATATGACATTATTTTTATGTACAGTATTTCTTAGAAAAATAATTCCGATCACGTATTCAATTTAATTGTGCATACTACTCATTTCATTATTATTTGTCTTTGAAGAGAATGGCAAGGATATGTAATGAAGATGTATGCCTTGCGGATAGTGCTAGTTCACACACTATTCTCAAAAGTGATATATATTTTACCCATCTTGTGCCAAAAGAGGAATATGTTAATACTATTATTAGCTCAGGCAATGTGATAGAAGGCTCCGGAAGAGCTACAATTTTGTTTCCTGGAGGAACAAAATTTATAATAAATAATTCACCATTATCTACCAAGTCTTTGAGGAACTTGTTGAGTTTCAAAGATATTCGCCGAAATGGATATCATGTTGAGACGATGAATGAGGAAAATCTTGAGTATTTATGTATCACAACTCATGATTCAAATAAGAAAGTTATATTAGAAAAATTACCCTCACTTTCATCTGGGTTGTATTATACCAAGATTAGTGTAATTGAATCACATGCAATTGTAAACCAGAAGTTTACTAACTCAAATGAGTTCATAACTTGGCACGACCGATTGGGTCATCCGGGAACAACCATGATGAGGAGAATTATTGAAAACTCTCATGGACATTCACTAAAGAACCAGAAGATTCTTAAAACTAGTGAATTTTGTTGTGCTGCATGTTCTCAGGGAAAGTTAATTTTAAGGCCATCACCAGTAAAGGTTGGATTTGAGTCCCCTGAATTCCTAGAAAGGATTCAAGGTGATATATGTGGACGTATTCATCCACCATGTGGATCTTTTAGATATTTTATGGTCCTAATAGACGCATCTTTGAGATGGTCACATGTGTGCTTATTGTCCTCTCGCAACCTGGCGTTTGCGAGATTACTGGCTCAAGTTATTCGATTAAAAGTACAATTTCCAGAAAATCCAATCAAAGCAATTCGTCTTGATAATGCTGGTGAATTTACTTCCCAAGCTTTTGATGCTTATTGTATGGCTAATGGAATAAGTGTTGAACATCCAGTAGCTTATGTTCACACACAAAATGGGTTAGCAGAATCACTTATTAAACGCCTCCAATTAATTGCTAGACCCTTGCTTATGAGAACAAATCTCCCAACCTCGGTTTGGGGGCATGCTATTTTACATGCCGCAGCACTTATTCGTTTGAGGCCAACGAGTTACTATCAGTTCTCTCCTATGCAACTAGCTTTTGGCCAGCAGCCAAATATTTCCCATTTAAGAATATTTGGGTGTGCGATATATGTTCCCATTGCACCACCTAATCGCACCAAAATGGGACCCCAAAGAAAATTGGGAATATATGTTGGATATGATTCTCCCTCTATAGTGAGATATCTTGAGATACAAACTGGAGATGTATTTAAAGCTCGGTTTGCGGATTGTCATTTTGATGAATCAAAATTTCCAACATTAGGGGGAGAGAAGAAGATTCCTGAAAAGGAACTTAATTGGAATGCGTCATCGTTGATGCATTTAGATCCTCGATCAGGGCAATGTGAACTAGAAGTTCAAAAGATTATACATTTGCAAAGAATAGCAAATGAATTGCCTGATGCATTTTCCAATACAAAGAGGATAACCAAATCTTATATACCAGTGAAAAATGCTCCAATTTGAATTGATGTCCCAGTAGGACAAGTAGCCACTGAAGCAAATTCACGCCAGAAGCGTGGCAGGCCTGTCGGTTCCAAAGACAAAAATCCTCGAAAGAGAAAAGAGGTAAATACTATTCCTGTTGAAAAAGACATAGTAGAAACACCTGTAGTTGTCCAAAATTCTGATATAACACCAGAAGACGTTCAGGTACCTGAAATTTGTGAAAATGACGACAAAGGAATGATTGGCCAAAATAGAAAGAAGCCATGAAGGCTGAATTAGACTCACTTGCAAAACGTGAAGTCTTTGGACCTGTAGTCCGTACACCTGAAGATGTAAAACCTGTTGGATATAAGTGGGTATTTGTGAGAAAACGAAATGAGAAAAATGAAGTTGTGCGCTATAAAGCCCGACTTGTGGCACAAGGTTTTTCACAAAGGCCCGGTATAGATTATGAAGAAATGTATTCCCCTGTAGTGGATGCGATAACATTGCGTTATTTGGTCAGTTTATCTGCATATCATAAACTGCATATGCATTTAATGGATGTGGTAACAACCTATTTATACGGCTCATTAGATCGGGATATCTATATGAAAGTCCCTGAAGAACTAAAGATATCTAAACCATCCAATGAATATTCGCAAGGGTTATACTCAGTCAAATTGCAAAGATCTTTATATGGTCTAAAGCAATCTAGACGAATGTGGTATAATCATCTTACTGAGTATCTGGCCAAAAACGGATTCAAGAATGATGATATATGCCCGTGTATTTTCATAAAGAAAACTGCTTCTGGATTTATTATAATTGCTATGTACGTTGATGATTTAAATATCATTGGGACTCCTGAAGAGATTCCAACAATTATAAAAACTCTAAAAGAAGAGTTTGAGATGAAAGATCTTGGAAAGACTAAGTTTTGTCTCGGCCTGCAGATCGAGCATATAAAAAGTGGGATCTTTATTCATCAAACAACATACACAGAAAAGATCTTGAAAAGATTTTATATGGATAAGTCACATCCATTAAGTACCCCAATGATCGTAAGATCTTTGGATGTGGAAAAGGATCAATTCCATCCTAAAGAAGAAAATGAAGATATCCTTGGTCCTGAAGTACCATATCTTAGTGTCATTGGAGTGCTAATGTATCTTGCTAATAATACGCGACCTGACATATCATTCGCGGTGAATTTACTAGCAAGATATAGTTCCTCTCCAACCAGAAGACATTGGAGTGGAATCAGACAAATCTTTCGATATCTTCATGGGACGATTGATATAGGATTGTTTTATCCCTATGGATCCAAGTCACAACTAGTTGGCTATACAGATGTCGGATACTTGTCTGATCCACATAAAGGGAGATCTCAAACAGGATACTTGTTCACATATGGTGGTACAGCTATATCTTGGAGGTCCACGAAACAGACGATTGCTGCAACATCCTCTAATCATGCTGAAATACTGGCGATTCATGAAGCTAGTCGCGAGTGTTTTTGGTTGAGGAGTCTGATTCAATATATTCTATCATCATGTGGACTGATTGATCATAAGATAGCTCCAACTGTCCTGTTTGAAGATAATACAGCATGTATTGCTCTACTTAGGGGTGGATACATCAAAGGTGATAGAACAAAGCATATTTCTCCCAAATTCTTCTTCACTCATGATCTTCAAAATCAAGGGACAATTGATATCCAACAGATCCGCTCAAGTGACAATCTGGCAGATTTGTTCACAAAGTCACTCCCAAAATCTTCCTTTGAAAGATTGGTACATGAGATTGGGATGCGCCGATTTCGAGACATTAAATGATGTCGGCAAGAGTGGGAGACTATACTCTTTTTTCCTTGGTCAGGTTTTTTCCCATTGGGTTTTTTTTGACAAGGTTTTTAATGAGGCAGTCCCCATCACAAAGGATATTGTACTCTTTTTCCTTCACTAATGTTTTTCCCACAGGGTTTTTCTTTAGTAAGGTTTTAATGAGGCAATAATCCTAAATGGTCATCCAAGGGGGAGTGTTGTGATAGAAATGGGACGTGGATGCCCATTTCCTATATGAGACTTACATTCTCAAGAGAGAATGATATTAATGAAGGTGAAAAATTTTCTTCCTACATGTTCATAAATAGGAGGTTAACCTCCGTTGATGTTACACAAGCAATAATAAAAACTATAATAATTCTCTCTTTCTCTTTATTGAGTGATATCTCTCTCTTTCTATAATATATATATCTCTCTCATTTATATATATATATATATATATATATATATATATATATATATATATATATTACTTCATATAATAAATAAACACATATATGAATCATTTATAATGAGCTAATTATATTAATACTAGATTTTTATTTATACTTTCTTATTTCATATTTATTATATTTTTTTTAATTATTTATTTTATAACAAATAGAACACTTTTAGATATATTGATATAAGAAAGAATTACAATTCGATTAAACGAATTAAATATCTAATTAAAAATATGTGTCTTAAAAGACAAGTGAAAAAAATTGTAAATATTTATTTTTTTTTCAAATTATATATAAATTATTGATAAATGAATTTTAATAAAATTATAATATAGAAGATGGTTTATGAGCGCTAATAATGCTAACAACGCCCAGAATAAATAAAAAATTAAAAGTTTAAATTGACAATTTAATTCATTGTATATTGTATTAATAATAACTGTTGATTGAATTAAAAGTTTAAATTAATGCAAATTTTTATATGTATGAAATTATAAATATTTAATATATTTAAAAATTATGTATATTATATATATGATATTATAGATGTTATACATAATAAAATATGTATGTTATTTTGTTACGGCCTGGCCCGGGATCCCCGCGGGTCAACCCGATCCGAGCTCCACCCGGCCCGGTCACGCGGCCTTCAACCGACCCGGACACGCGTCCCGTACGGCTCACACGTAGCCATAGGACAGCGTCCTTGGGGATATGGGCCTGACCCCCTGAAGGGGCCCACTACTGACATGTATATAAGGGGAAGATTAGCTCTTCCCCCGAGGTACGTCATATCCTTTCACCTCATTATTCTGCCCGCCTGCACATCGCTGACTTGAGCGTCGGAGTGTCTTTGCAGGTGGCACCCCCCTTATCCTCTCTCCAGGACAAGTGCTCGGCTACTCGGTGAACCCGCAACCTGTGCGACCAAAGCTAAGGCGTCCTCACCCCTTCACCAGCTCACCCGATCTGTCCGGAACCCGACTACTGAACATTGGCGCCGTCTGTGGGGACAACCTGCCTAAATGGAAGTCGTGCTGGGTCCCGGCGACCAAGCTCGAGCAACTGGAGCGGAGGGGGCAGCCTCCGTTGCCTCGTTGAGGGGGCGGCGGAGATCCCCCCAACAACACACGAGAACACGACCCTTCGGGGGAACGGGCGGCGACAGCGCCATAATAATGCAGGAGCTACGCCACAGAGTCCAAAACCTAGAACGACAGCTAGCTGACCGGGAGCGGGATGGACAGTTTACCGATCCAAGCTATACCCCGTCTCCCGGGAGCGAGGAGGAGGACTCTCACAGAAGCCGCCCGCGGCGTACATCCGCATCCCGGACGGAAGCGGAGAGCACGCGGGAGGAATCACCTGTAATAAGGAGACGAAATGACACGATCATCTACTCCCGCGGCAGAACAACCCGCCGAGCGGCAAGAGGTCGCGAGGACGGGGAAGGGAGAGCTGGAAGAACACGACAGCCCGTGATAATGGGCATCACCCCGTTCCACCGATCTATCCTCGAGGTCCGGTTGCCGAAACACTTCAACAAACCAACGGACATGAGGTACGACGGAACTCAAGACCCTCTGGAACACCTCACAGCCTTTGAGGCCAGGATGAATCTAGAGGGAGTAGGGGACGAAGTAAGGTGCCGCGCCTTCCCGGTAACCCTGGCAGGGCCAGCGATCAGATGGTTTAACGGCCTCCCTCAAGGTTCCATCTACAATTTCTCAGACATCAGCCGTGCATTCTTGGCCCAATTTACAACGCGGATAGCAAAGGCCAAGCACCCTATCAACCTTCTAGGGGTAACCCAGAGACAAGGAGAGCCGACCAGGAGGTACTTAGATCAGTTCAACGACGAATGCTTGGAAATCGACGGCTTAACCGACTCGGTGGCCAGTCTCTGCCTGACAAACGGCCTCCTCAACGAGAACTTCCGAAAACACCTTACCACCAAACCGGTTTGGACAATGCACGAAATCCAGACGGTGGCCAAGGAGTACATAAACGACGAGGAAGTCAGCCGAGTCGTGGCTGCCAATAAGCGGCAGTCCGGTTACAGCCAGACCCGGCAACCCGGCGACGGAGAGAGAGCGAAAGAAAAAGGCAGGGAGGAGGCGTCAAACAAGGCACCTAGACCGTTCCCTCGGGTCGGAAAATTTACTAACTACACTCCACTCACTCTCCCCATCGTGGAAGTTTATCAGCAAATAGCTGAGAAGGGAATTCTTCCGAAGCCTCGACCACTTAAGGACCGTACGGGAGGAAACAAGAACCTTTATTGTGATTACCACAAGGGTTATGGTCATCAAACACAGGACTGTTTTGACCTGAAGGATGCATTGGAACAAGCGATAAGGGAAGGAAAGCTAGCAGCGTTCTCCCATCTCATCAGGGAGCCGAGAAGACGTTATCGCGATCAAGACGAGGAAGGCAAGACCCGTTCGGCCAAGCGGCGACAGGAACCCGAAGACAGGGACCACGGCCTCACTGTGATAAACGTGGTAACGGCAAAAAACGTTGCACCAAAATCCCGGTCGGCACACAAGAAAGACGCTAAGGTGCTGGCGATCTCATCTCCGCCGGTGCAAAGCTCTAAAAAACCTCCATCCATTTCTTTCGGCCCGGAAGACCAATGGTTCAGCGACGCCCCGGAAAACCCCCCCATGGTCATAACGGCCAGAGTGGGAACCGGCCTCGTCAAACGGATCCTTGTCGACACAGGAGCTGATTCAAATATCATGTTCCGCAACGTGTTCGATGCACTAGGGCTAAAGGATGCCGACCTGACGACCCACCAGCACGGGGTTATCGGGTTAGGCGACCACTTCATCAAACCGGACGGAGTCATATCCCTACCAATCTCGGTGGGGCAAATCCAAGGCCGAAGATCGGCGATGGCCGAGTTCGTAATCCTCCGAGATTCCACAGCCTACAACATCATCTTGGGAAGAAAAACAATCAACGATTTTGAAGCCATAATCAACACCAAGCTGCTAGTTATGAAGTTCGTTACCGATGACGGATCCATAGGCACCATAAAGGGAGACCTCGAGACGGCGGTCGCTTGTGACAATGCCAGCCTTTCCCTTCGAAAGAAGTCCAAGGAAGCATCCGGCGTGTTCCTAGCCGACCTTGATGCCAGAGTAGAAGATAAGCCGAGGCCAGAACCGGAAGGGGACCTGGAGAAGTTTAGAATCGGTGACGAAGAGGAAAAGTTCACATTCGTTAACAAGAACCTCCCACATGAGCTGAAGGAACCTTTGATTGAAATGATAAGGGCCAACAGGGACTTGTTCGCCTGGACACCAGCCGACATGCCGGGCATAGATCCAAAAATCATCTCACATCATCTAGCCGTCAAGGCAGAAGCACGCCCAGTGGCTCAACGAAGGAGAAAGATGTTGGCGGAGAGAGCAGATGAGGTAGCCAAGCAAACGGCCAGCCTCCTAAAAGCAGGCTTCATACGGGAAGTGGACTACTCGACATGGCTCTCGAATGTGGTATTGGTGAGAAAACACAACGGCAGGTGGAGAATGTGCGTGGACTACTCTGACCTTAACAAAGCATGCCCCAAAGATTGCTTCCCCCTCCCCAACATAGATGCACTCGTCGACGCCGCGGCGGGATATCGGTATCTAAGTTTCATGGACGCCTACTCCGGTTACAATCAGATACCGATGCACCGTCCCGACGAAGACAAGACGGCGTTCATAACGCCAGGAGGAACTTTCTGCTATAAGGTAATGCCATTCGGCTTAAAAAATGCGGGGGCAACATATCAAAGGCTGATGAACAGGATATTCCACGACCTCATAGGGAAAACAGTTGAAGTTTACGTGGACGACATCCTGGCAAAAACAACACGACCTGACGACCTCTTGAACGACCTGGCAAGCGTATTCGCGTCCCTCCGTCAACACGGTATGAGGCTGAACCCCCTCAAGTGCGCCTTCGCCATGGAAGCCAGCAAGTTCCTGGGATTTATGATAACTCAGAGAGGGGTAGAAGCTAACCCGGAGAAATGCCAGGCAATACTCCAGATGAAGAGCCTGGGTTGCATCAAGGACGTCCAGAGGTTGGCAGGACGGTTGACCTCATTATCCCGGTTTCTCGGAGCTTCGGCGACAAAGGCCCTACCATTCTTTAACCTCATGAAGAAAGGGATGGCGTTTGAGTGGACACCCGCATGCGAAGAAGCCTTTCAGCACTTCAAGGAAATCCTGGCGGCACCTCCCGTTCTCGGGAAGCCAAAGGATGGGGAACCACTATACCTATACCTCGCTATAACAAGCGAAGCCCTGGCCGCAGTTCTGGTCCGGGAGGACGGGAGAGCTCAACAGCCAGTCTATTTCATAAGCAGGGCCCTGCAAGGGGCAGAATTAAGATATAGCAAGTTGGAAAAGCTAGCCTTGGCACTCCTAACTTCCTCGAGAAGGTTAAAACAGTACTTCCAGAGTCACCAAGTTGTCGTCAGAACGGACCAAGGGATCCGGCAAGTTCTCCAAAAACCCGATCTGGCGGGAAGAATGATGACTTGGTCCATCGAACTCTCCCAATACGACATACGGTACGAACCCCGGCAAGCCATCAAGGCGCAGGCCATGGCGGATTTCTTAGTTGAAGTGACAGGAGACCCAAGCAAAGAGGTGGGTACACGGTGGAAGCTCCATGTGGACGGAGCCTCCAACCAGACCTTCGGAGGTGCCGGGATCATCCTGGAAAAGCCCGATTGGGGTTGTATACGAACAGTCGGTCAGATTCGAGTTTCCCATCTCGAACAACCAAGCAGAATATGAAGCCCTTATAGGAGGCTTAACCCTAGCGGCAGAAGTCGGCGCAAGAAGACTGGAAATATGCAGCGATTCCCAAGTCGTCACTTTCCAAGTAAACGGCAGCTACCAAGCCAAAGACCCCTTGCTACAGAAGTACTTGGAAAAGGTTAAAAGCTTGAGCCAAAAGTTCGAAGAGGTCACGGTCCACCACGTACCTAGAGAAAGGAACACACGGGCAGACCTCCTATCAAAGTTGGCCAGCACAAAGCCAGGGGAAGGGAACCGGTCTCTCATCCAAGGCATGGCAAGAGAACCGGCAATCACATTGCACATGACAACCCTAGGTCTTTCCTGGCTAGACCCCATCACCAACTTCCTAGAACACGGCAAACTCCCTAGCGATGAAAAGGATGCGGCGAAACTAAGGAGGGAAGCGGCCAAATACGCCGTCATCCAAGGACAGCTGTTCAGGAAGGGGCTCAACCAGCCCCTACTGAAGTGCCTACGCCCCGACCAGACGGACTACGTCCTCAGAGAAGTCCATGAGGGCTGCTGTGGGCACCACATCGGAGGTAAGGCCTTAGCAAGGAAGCTAATCCGAGCCGGATATTACTGGCCGTCGATGATGACGGATTCCAAGGAGTTTGTCAAAAAATGCGTAAAGTGTCAACAGAATGCCAACTTTGCCAGGGCGCCGGCCTCCGAGTTAAGCTTGCTAACGACCTCCCGACCATTTTCTCAATGGGGAGTCGACCTCCTAGGGCCCTTCCCAGTCGGCCCCGGGCAAGTCAAGTACCTCATAGTCGCCATTGACTACTTCACCAAATGGATAGAAGCCGAACCACTAGCTAGCATATCCTCATCCAATTGCAGGAAATTCATGTGGAGGCAGGTGATAACGCGGTTCGGGATACCAGAAGTCGTCATCTCAGACAACGGCACGCAGTTTACTGACAAGAAGTTCACGGAATTTCTCAACGGCCTGGGTATAAGGCAAAGGTTTTCTTCGGTAGAACACCCTCAGACAAACGGACAAGTAGAGTCCGCCAACAAGGTCATCCTTTCGGGGCTAAAAAAGAGGTTGGACAATAAAAAGGGCGCTTGGGCCGACGAATTCGCAGCGGTCTGACGAATGAATTTTTGCCGGTATAGAAATTTTTCAAGTAATCAATCGTAGTATAGTTTAGACCGACGCAAAATCCATCATCAAACAAATCTACAATCTATAATCGAGAGTATTAATCCCGAGTCGTTCTTCCCTAGGAATGCTACAAGGATGCATGCTATTGGTTAAGTGGTCTTTTGTGGTTTAAAGAGTGTAGCATAAAAGTGTGAATAAAAGAAAACAACAAACAATCAATATTAAAAGCCTTGGCCAAGGTTGAACATTTGGAAGTCCCATCACTATAGCTTCATTCAATTGTGATAACAAAAGAGTGTTGCTTTACTTAGTTAACCCCTAATTATAGAGAAAAGTCAAGTAAAAGTAATTAACTCAAGTCACAAGTCCTAGTCTTACCCTTGGGAAGTCTAGCTTTAGTGCACTTCTAAGTCAATTAGCAATCCTCAATTCTTAATCAACAATTGACATCCATTATTCAAGTGTCTCCAATGACTTAACCACTAGGCCAAGTGAGGTAATACTACTCCATATCTAAAGTTGGCATTTTCTCAAACACTTGGAGGACAAGAATGAAAGACATAGAAAAATGGAGAGAAAAGAATTAGAATCAAAGCAATTCAACACAAGAGATTAACAACAATCAACAATGAACAACAATGAAAATGAAATCTTCAATGAATCAATAGAATCCAAAGCAACAAAGTTAAACCTAAGATCTATGACATTTGAACAATTACAAACACTAATGAGATTAGAGAAGAGGATCTACAACATGAACAAAGTAAATTGAGTGTTGTAATAGATCTCACCAAGGAATGGTTGAGAATTGAGAAGATGAAGATGAATCCTAGAGAGAAGTTGGAGCTTCTCTCTCTACAAAATGTAACTAACTAAAAATATCTACCTAATGATCTAAAATTAGTCTATGGAAGTGAATGTGTGTGAATGTGTGTCAATCCCCTTCAATCCTTGGCTTTTATATGCATTTTGGCACCAAAGTTGGTTGCTAAAACCTTCCAAAATCGCCAGACACGTGTTGTAATAAAAGAATCACGTGCGAGCTTCGACGCGTGCGCGCACGGTACGCGTGCGCGTCCCTGGCCAATTCTTCGATGTGCGCGCGAGCGCCTTGTGCGCGTACGCGTGCTTGGCCGAATTCAACTCTTTGGCTTTTTGTGCTTCTCTCCACTTGTATGCTTCCTTCCTTGCTTCCTTTGATCCATGCCTAGCCTATTTCAATCCTGGAATTACTAACAAGCACATCAAGGCATCTTATGGAATCAAAGAGAAATTAGAATTTATCAAGATAAGGCTTAAAAAGCATGTTTTTACACTTAAGCACAAATATGGAAGAGATAACAAAACCATGCTAATCCATAGGCTAAATGTGGCAAAAGGTTATCAAAATACTCTAAACTCAATATAAAACAAACCGTCAAATTGGGGGTTTGTCAACCTCCCCACACTTAAGCCTTAGCATGTCCTCATGCTAAAATAAGAAGGAACTAAAGGGTATGACATTCATTAAATGCATCTAAACTATATGAATCCTATCTAAATGCAATTACCTAGAATAAATGCAAATGCTTAGTTCAAACATATTACCAAGAGGGCATGTGTAAGCACAAGGGCTAGGTAATAGGAATTAATTCCAAACCACAATTGTATTGAATTATCAAAAAGAGCTTAAACTTGCAAGAATATAGATAATATGGGTGAATACATGTAATTGAACTTTTGAACCCTCACCGGATGTGTATCTGCTCTATTCACTCAAGTGTTTTAAGGGTTAATCACTCAATTTTCTTCTAATCAAGCTTTCCAAAATTTGATTTTCTTCTAACAATCAACATTTATTCAATGCATGCATACATTCATCATGAGGTCTTTCATTTAGGTTGTAATGGGGTTAGGGTCAAGGTAGGATCATTTATGGTTAAGTGGACTAAGATTTGAATCTTTGATTAGCATAGACTTTCCCACCTAACCTATATAATGACCTATACAAATTCAAACTATTCTAACTACCCATTCTTCACTTTTTTTCTTACATATTCATGCATCCTTATTTGATTCATAACACCTATGCATTGATCCCTTTTTTATTGACTTCACTTTGGGGCATTTTGTCCCCTTCTTTATTATTTTTTTTCTTCTTTTTTTTTCATATACATTTTTCATCACTTTTTTTTTCATTTTTTTTTCTTTATTTCTTTTTCTTTTGTCAAACTATATACAAGAATATCAATGCATAAGGTCTATTCATTTGATTAATACATGAGTATGTACCCAATTCCTAAACATAAAAGTATACTACCCCTTTTATCCCATCCAATGTTCCCAAGTCTCACCAACTTTGAATAATGAACACTCTCACTAGCCTAGGCTAATCAAAGATCCAAGTAAGGATTTTTCATTGGTTTTTCCGCCTTAGGCTTGTAATGAGCTAAATTGAGAATAAGTTGGTTAAGCATAGGCTCAAAATTGGCTAACAATGGAGAATAAAAGGTTGGCTATTTGGGCAAGTGGCTAATGAAGTAATGGCCTCAATCATATAAATGCATAAACACAAGAAATAAATGGACATAAAGAATCAAACAAATCAAGGATTACAATCATAGAAAGAGAACAATTTCACACAAGAATGGAAAATAAGTGGTTATAAAATGTAACCACATCAATAGGCTCAAGTCTCACAAGCTTGTGTTCTTAGTTCAATACATGCTCCACAAAGTATGAAATTCAAGCAAGTTTTACCAAAAATTTTCTTTCAATCAATTGGGTTGATGCCCTATATTTAAACTTCTTGGAAACTTTCAATATTTGAATAAGCATTGTTGTGATTGAAAAATTCAAAAATTTTCTTAGTTCACCCTTTCCCTTTTTCACTTAAAATCAATTTTTTATGCAAAAAGGGTGACTAAATATTTACAATTCAAGTATGATTTCTAATCACAACCACGAATTAAAAAGAAAGATATGCAAAAATGTATAAAGAAAAATTCAACTAAAAGTAAAAGTATGAAATCACATCTAAGGATATCCATAAGCATCAAAGTATCTAAAATCCAAAATAAATCCAAAATAAGCAGTAAAAGTATCAAGCAGTAAAAGTATCCAAAATAAACTCAAAATACATCAAATGTATACAAAAATGTGCAAAGTAAGATAGCTAGCAAAGTGTTCACCGGTATCTAATGATGCCACCAGCTGCCTCTCCACACTTAAGATTAAGCATCGTCCTCGATGCTAATCCTGAGGATCAGGGATAGGTACACCGGTAGGCTCTGGCTGTGGCTGTGGTACCGGCTGAGACTCCTGTGTCTGAGGTGGTGCATCCATATGTGCTGGCTCATCCGCAGGAATACCCTCAGTCTGTAAATCTGTCTCCTCATCGGAACCGGAAGACTCTGGAAGAGACGCTGAACTAATAAGTACATCGGCTGAGGTGCAGCTGCGGTAGATGCTCCTGCAGGGGCTGATGATGAAGAGGGTCCAGCTCCCTCAACTGCTGCTCTGGCTCGAGATCTACGGCGCGAGGCGGGCCTCTCGTGCACCCAGAATCCCCACGGAATAGTAACTGGCTCCTTCTGAGGGAGCGGTGGAGGTGGTGATACATCATCCTGGTGCCACGGAACTCCGGCCCGCTGAATCATCTGAGTGACCAAAACCGGAAACGGAAAGATACCTCGGATGTGGGCTCTCCACATGAACCGCCTGATCAGCTGGGGGTAGTAAACCTCTTTTCCCTCCATCACACAGCTGATCAGGATCAACATAGCAACCGGGATCTCTGTGAAGTGAGTAGTAGGCATGACGTAATGAGCGAAAATCTGCTGCCAAGTCTTGGCCTCTCGGCTCAGATAACTAAAGTGCATCCCCTTGGGTGCCGTGTTATCGGCATCCATAACCCAAGGAGCATCAGGAGTAGCTACCACTGCCCTCAATGCCTCAAAATCAAAAGTCATGCAGTGAAGGTCTATCTCGGCCTGCATGAATGCATCGGTGTCACTGGTCTTAGGCCGGCAAGTAAGGGCATCCTCTATGGCCTGCTCTGTGATGGGTACCTCAATCCCCCTAACAAATACCGAATCAAGGGAGTGGCGGAAGAAATTGCAGTAGAACTCCTGTACCCAAGACCGGTTCACCCGGCTCAATTCCCTATCCAGAAAAGTCAAACCCATCCGGTCAATACGCTGGTGGATGATGTCGGCCAAGTCTGATGGTATAAGTAGTTTCTTCTCAGTATTCAGATTCTTTGAATTGTAGCTTGGGAATCTGAGTTCACAATAGAGATTGGGGAATTTGACCGTATCCTGGGCCGGTAGTAATTGGTTTGCCTTATCTATGTCATTTAAAGGGTTTTGAGCATAGGCAAGCAATGAGGCAAAAGTGGGGTTTGGGGTTTTCTTTCTCTTTTTGGAAGATGATGCTTTTCCTTTCCCTTTATCCGACATCCTGAAAAATAGAGTAAAATATAGGCATTTAAGCATTTAGCATGAAGCAAGTAAAACATGTTCAGGATGTAAAATAGATGGCTAAACATGATGTGAATAAAATTTGAAACATGGATGATAAGTAAAAAACGGAAAACACAGCCTTAAACCAAGAGTTCCATATATCAAACAATGTGCACAATTTCTAAAGAATAAGCATGTTCATCATCATGACTCAAAAGAATGGTCAAAAGGGTTAAAATGCAAGTAAGAGTGAAGTTGGTGAGTAAAGAAGTCAGTGATTTAGAAAAGTGGAATTAGAGGTTAGTAGCATGATGAGAGATGCACCTTTCAAGCACACAAATCATGTTCACAATGTTTAATGCAAATCCCGGAAGTCAAAAGTAACGAGAATTAGCCCAAATTCGTAATAAAGATCAAAATGAGATTAAATTTCTTGAAAATTGGGCAGCATCTCGGCTTAAAATTGGACGTTCCCGGATAGCAAAATTAGCACAAACAGCATCATTACAGTATCAATTAATCACAGTAGCAATAATAAGGCATTCAGGCAGCACAAATTGCATACAGAGCAACTCAAAATTCGCACTTAGCAGACAAGCAAACAAACAGAAAATAAACACAAATGGAGCACTTATCAGGCCTAGAATCCTCTATCCAGCCCTAGCTACCTAACCGCAGTTATTTCTAACTAATCCTAACATACAACATTTGAATGCAGACTATCTTACAGAAAATTAAAGAAATTAACAGAAATGAAAAGTTAATGAAAACGAAAATTGGAGCAGGAACCTGGGGCGGCAGGGAACTAGGAACGGAAAGGGAATTGGGGAGTAGGGTCACAGAATGAGAGACCGCGCCGTCGTCAACGGTGGCGGTGGCGGCAGAAAAGCGGCGGCGAGAGTTGTTGCGGCGGCCGAGAAGAAACGGATGGTTGAGAGGAAGAGAGATTTGGGTGGTGATGAGGGAGGGGGCGTCGCCGGCGGTGGTGATGGCGGCACGGTGAAGGTTCGGCCGGAAGGGGGAAGAAGAGTGAGTGGCTGAGAGGGAGAATGTGGTGAATGAATGAGATGAGGGGGTTGATGGAAGAGAGGAAGAGAAGAAGAAGGGAGGGTGGCCGGCGGTGGTGGTCGCCGGCAGAGCAGGGAGGTTATGGGAGTTTGCAGAAATGGAGATGGAGGTTGGGGGGAGAAGGGCGCGACTGCGCGACGCTCGTTGAGCGTTAGGGTTATCATCATTTTAAAACGACGCGGGCGCGCACCATGCGCGTCCGCGTGCATTGATGATATTCGAGACCTACGCGTGCGCGTACAGCGCGCTCAAGCGCGGAAGGTCGAAATGGGTAAGGACGCGTGCGCGTAGCGTGCGCGCACGCGTGAAAGGAGTTGGGCTGTAGGCTTAAGGTTGGCCCATAGGAGGCCTAACTCTCTGGTCAATGGCCTGGTGGTTGCACTACCTATACCTGCGCGTACGCGGCAGGTACGCGTCCGCGCGAGCTGAATTGGGCCAGTGGCTTAAGGATGGCCCAGAGCTGGCCTAACTCTCTGGGGCTTGGCGCAAGATTTTGCAGCAGCAATTCGACGCGTAGGCGGCAAGTATGCGCACGCGTGCTGCTCCTTATGTTTGTATGGCGCGCACGCACATAGTGCGCGTAAGCGTGAGGTGAGTTGGGCTCGAGGCACAACGCCGGCCTAGGAGAGGCCCAACTCTCTGGAATATGGGTGGTGATGCATCCGCTCATGGACGCGTGCGCGTGCAGTGTGCGCGCGCGTCCACCCCTTTTTTTTTTGTGAAAAGGATAATGCCTAAAAGCTCTACTTGCCCAAAAACTCCCCATGGTGCCTACAACTCCTTATTTAATCAAAAACCTACACTTTCTAAAATGCAAGTTGGTTTTGAGATTTATTCTATTTCTACTAATCACAACATATATGTCACTATTCTAGCTACTAATGTATACAAACAAGCTAATTATGATATGCAAACCTACCTACAATGGTAACTCAAATCACTTATTAAACAGGGTTAGAAGAGAGTGGAAAGAGTTTACCATGGTGGGGTGTCTCCCACCTAGCACTTTTAGTTAAAGTCCTTAAGTTGGACATTTGGTGGAGTCCTTGCTAGGGTGGCTTGTGCTTAAACTCTTCTTCGAATCCCCACCAATGTTTGCACTTCCAATAGCCTCCGGGATCCCAATTTAAGCGTACAAGGCCTTCACGGGGGCCTAAGCAAGTAACAAGGTTCCTAAGTTGATGGTGCTTTATGTATGTGCCCGGGTCCCATACTTTATTTGTCAGCTCCTTTTCTTCCATATCTTCATACTTCCAATAGGATGACAAATTTATTGAGTTCTCCTTGTGACTCGTACTCCCGTTGAATGTGGCTTCACTCCACCTTTGAGACTCAAAGTTTGATATTCCATCCTTTATGCACCTTGATTGAAATTGTCCACCGATATTTAATCCGTTCTTACTCTCTAGCCCACAAAGAGCTCTAAGTTGGCCGTCCGTTTCTAACAATGCATATTGATGTGGGCCAAGAAAATTAAAGGATGAAATGATTACCCACTCAATTTGTAATTGGGACGGCGACTTAGCAAGGAAGATATCCAATGGTCTTGACATTGTAGGTTCCACTTCCTTTGCCTCCTCCATGATGATTTCCATCTTTTGATAACTCTTTTTAAATTCTTCTTGTTTGCTAACTTCCTCCAAACCTTTATCATTGATCAAGTTATGTGTTGGAGGTTGCGCACCCTCCTTAACATTGATTTCACATTCGATGGGGGAAGCTTTAACAAGATCACCATTGTCACTTGATGTAGAGTTATTTTTGTTGATGGAACTTCCTTCTTGTTCAACCTCCTCTAGGTCTCCTTCCACTTCTTTATTTTCAACAATCTTCATTTCCTCCGCTTGTTGCAACATACGCTCCATTTCCTTGTACTCAACTTGAGATTCTAAAGTCTCCCTCATACCTCCCTCTTTGGTTGCTTTCTCACAATCATCCATGAACTCATTTCTCTTGTGATATGAATCCCAAGAATCTATCTTTTGACGGATGGTTGCTTGAAGTCGGTCCATTTCTTCCTTGAAACGATCTGTTAATTCTTGTTCCGCTTTATTAACATAAGTAGGATCATATTGCTCTTGGATTAATGGACATTGATATGCTTCCATGGAGGTTTGTGGCGGAGTGGGGAATTCATGATATGGTTGGAAAGAAGATTCATCAAAGCTTTGAGGTGGGAAGTTATTTTGGTTAATGGTGGAAGGTGGAATTATACGGGATGTAAATTCTTGGAGGGTAGAGGTGAAACTAGTGAAGGCAGTTTGGAGTTCTTCTTGCTCTTGAAGAATGATACCAAGTGTATCGTTTATGGGAACTTGGGTTGGAGGGTAAAAATGTTGGAGTGGTGGTGATTCAAGGGTTGCTTGTTCATACTCGTCACAAGGGTATGCATAGGGGGAATATAGATTTGGATCATATGTAGGCAATTGGTGAAAATAAGGTGTGGGTTGAGAATATGGTGCATAGAATGGTGGTGGTTGAGAGGTATAACCATGATAAGAATCATCATATCCATAGGAATGATATGCATTATAGGAAGGATTAACATCATAGTAACTTGAAGGGGAAGGTTGCCATGGTGATTGCTCATACGGATATGGCTCCCCTCCTGAGAATTCGTCTATCCCATAATGTGAGCCATCATTCAAGTTTTCATCGCCTACAAAGTAGTCATAGTCATATCCAAAACCACAAGGACGAGAATTCATAGTGGCTAGTAAGAATCAAAACTAATAGAAATCTAAAACTAACAAAAACTACCAAACAAACAAAAGACAAACATATTCACAATATTCACATATTTACATTAACCAAAAACATGGCACTCATGCGCATTCCCCGGCAACGGCGCCATTTTGACGAATGAATTTTTGCCGGTATAGAAATTTTTCAAGTAATCAATCGTAGTATAGTCTAGACCGATGCAAAATCCATCATCAAACAAATCTACAATCTATAATCGAGAGTATTAATCCCGAGTCGTTCTTCCCTAGGAATGCTACAAGGATGCATGCTATTGGTTAAGTGGTCTTTTGTGGTTTAAAGAGTGTAGCATAAAAGTGTGAATAAAAGAAAACAACAAACAATCAATATTAAAAGCCTTGGCCAAGGTTGAACATTTGGAAGTCCCATCACTATAGCTTCATTCAATTGTGATAACAAAAGAGTGTTGCTTTACTTAGTTAACCCCTAATTATAGAGGAAAGTCAAGTAAAAGTAATTAACTCAAGTCACAAGTCCTAGTCTTACCCTTGGGAAGTCTAGCTTTAGTGCACTTCTAAGTCAATTAGCAATCCTCAATTCTTAATCAACAATTGACATCCATTATTCAAGTGTCTCCAATGACTCAACCACTAGGCCAAGTGAGGTAATACTACTCCATATCTAAAGTTGGCATTTTCTCAAACACTTGGAGGACAAGAATGAAAGACATAGAAAAATGGAGAGAAAAGAATTAGAATCAAAGCAATTCAACACAAGAGATTAACAACAATCAACAATGAACAACAATGAAAATGAAATCTTCAATGAATCAATAGAATCCAAAGCAACAAAGTTAAACCTAAGATCTATGACATTTGAACAATTACAAACACTAATGAGATTAGAGAAGAGGATCTACAACATGAACAAAGTAAATTGAGTATTGTAATAGATCTCGCCAAGGAATGGTTGAGAATTGAGAAGATGAAGATGAATCCTAGAGAGAAGTTGGAGCTTCTCTCTCTACAAAATGTAACTAACTAAAAATATCTACCTAATGATCTAAAATTAGTCTATGGAAGTGAATGTGTGTGAATGTGTGTCAATCCCCTTCAATCCTTGGCTTTTATATGCATTTTGGCACCAAAGTTGGTTGCTAAAACCTTCCAAAATCGCCAGACACGTGTTGTAATAAAAGAATCACGTGCGGGCTTCGACGCGTGCGCGCACGGTACGCGTGCGCGTCCCTGGCCAATTCTTCGATGTGCGCGCGAGCGCCTTGTGCGCGTACGCGTGCTTGGCCGAATTCAACTCTTTGGCTTTTTGTGCTTCTCTCCACTTGTATGCTTCCTTCCTTGCTTCCTTTGATCCATGCCTAGCCTATTTCAATCCTGGAATTACTAACAAGCACATCAAGGCATCTTATGGAATCAAAGAGAAATTAGAATTTATCAAGATAAGGCTTAAAAAGCATGTTTTTACACTTAAGCACAAATATGGGAGAGATAACAAAACCATGCTAATCCATAGGCTAAATGTGGCAAAAGGTTATCAAAATACTCTAAACTCAATACAAAACAAACCGTCAAATTGGGGTTTGTCACGGTCCTCTGGTCCTACCGAACAACCGAACAATCCTCCACTAAGGAAACTCCTTTCCGACTAACGTACGGGGTAGACGCAGTGATACCCGTAGAAATCGGTGAGCCGAGCCCGCGGCTGCTTTTGAAAGGAGTGGAGGAAGCCATAGAAAAAGACCTGATAGATGAAACCAGGGAAATGGCCCATCTGACAGAAACGGCGCTAAAACAAAGAATGGCTCTGCGCTACAACACCAAAGTGATCAAGAGGGAATTTGAGCCAAACGACCTCGTCTTGAGGCGAAATGATATCGGCCTACCGACCCCCGGAGAAGGCAAGCTGGCGGCGAACTGGGAAGGCCCCTACAGAGTCAAAAAAGTGCTGGGAAAAGGAGCATTCAAGTTGGAAAGGCTTGACGGCAAAGAAGTCCCAAGAACATGGAACGCGGACAACCTAAGAAGATTCTACTCCTAGAGAATGGCCCGACAAGCCGACCAGGCTAGCTAAGTAGTTAATTTACAAATTTAACTTTTCAACTTCTCATAGCGACTTACAAGTCCTTTACACGATTACCGAATAAGATACACTTGTGCAAATTTTCTCTCCTGTTTTGTCACTCAATTTTCCAGATAGACCACCCCATCACGACCAACGACGACACACGTTCCCGGGACTGATCACCCCGGGAACCCGTCAACCACCATCGTAACGACTACGCGAAATACCGTGGGCCATCGATATAAGTCACGACAATAAACCAAAAACGGTTAATAGAAACGGAAACACGACCAGACGAATAAGGAAAAGTTTATCACGACAACACGAGCAAACGATTAAAACGGTCATTGATCACAAGCCAAAATAAAACGGCTAAAATCAAATTGTTCACAAGCCAAAACGGCAGAAACTAAAATTGTTCAAGTCAAAACAAAACGGCTAGACAAAAACTCTAAACAGAAGATTCATTTCTTGGGGGCGTCGACGACTTTGCCATCCTGAATAACTTTGAGAACCCCAATCGCCGACGTATCAAACTCGGGAGCAATGACCTTGACCTGAGCTTTAAGAGCCTCCTCGGTCGCCAAAATTGCACCCTTCCCCTGCTTCACGACATCTTTGTGCTTAGCCTTCCACGTTGCTAATTCGGCCTCCACGGCCTTCTTCTCCTTTTCCACCTCGACCACCCGTTTCTGCGCCGCGCCGACCTGGCCCTCCAAAGCCATCTCACGTTCGACAAGACGAGAAACCGTGGCGACCGAATCCTCTAACTTCTTCTCAACAGTAGCAGTCTTTTTCTCGGCAGCAGTGGCCTTCTTCTCGGCGGCGTCAAGTTTTTCATTTGACTGAGTCAGCTGCTCCCGGAGAGTCTCGACTTCAGTTTTTAGCTCATTATTAGCCTTCCCACTAGCTTCCAGCCTCCTGCGGAGGGACTCCATCCCGGACAGCTCAAACTCGGCCTTCCGGGCTATCACGGCACCCCGCAGAAGGGTTCGGTACATCCACCTCGCCTGCCCGGCAAGGGAAGACTCATGGAAGTACTCCTCAGTACCAGGGATCCGCTGGGAATCTATGAAGTTCCCAGCATCAAAATTCCTCTCCATGACGGTAAGGACCCCCTCGGGACTGGATGACATCTTCCTCTTCCTCTTGGGGTTAGGAACCTCCTCCACGCCATCATCGGTTTCAGGGGCAGACGTCGAACCCCCGGTGCCTACCACTTCACGGAAGGGAGAGGCATGAACCGTTTTCTCGCCCTCGACCTGGGCGGCTTGGGTCGAGGTCCCGGTTCCGTCAACCGCGGCCTCCTGCCCTGAAGTAGTTTTGTCCTCCAGAGGAATTGCAGACTTCTCAGTGGCAGATTTTTCATTATCCCCTTCGTCATCACTGGCGCAGAGGAAAGTTTGGAACAAGTTGGGAAGACCAGTCACCGACGCAGACATCTCCACTGCAGAAAAGTAAAGAAGGTCGGTTAATCGCCGCAGAATATCAATAAAAATAAAAAAGGTAAAGGGTGAAGTACAAGTTTCTCACAAATATAATTACGACCGGACTCCCGGTCACCCATAAGGAGGTGGGGATTCACTAGATTCTTCCCAAAGACTGCCACCAACACTTCGGCAATCTGCTTATCCACCGCCGACATGCCGTTATAGGTTACCTTAATGAAGGTATTGGACCCTGCCCCGAAACTCCAATAGGTCGGGATGAGCCGTACTCCCTCCAACGACAACCAAAAGGGGTGACGACCTTTAACAGGGCGGACCTTGAAATATTTGTCTTTAAACCCGTGGTAGGAATCTTCAAACAGACCAAAAATCCTCCGACCTTGGGCAGACCGGAAGGACATGAACCCCTTTTTGTGTTTCCCCTCCTTGGAAGGGTTTGTGAGGGTGAAAAAGAAGAGGAAAACATCTACAGACACCGGCAGTTCGAGGTATTCACAAACCATCTCGAAACAGCGGATCGAGGCCCAACTATTCGGATGCAACTGCGACGGCGACACGGAAATTCGACTTAGAAGCGCCATTTGAAAGGCTGAGAACGGGATACGAACGCCGACTTGGTGAACATGGACTTGTAGAACCAAATCCAGTCGGCGACTCGGGGGTGGTGGAAGTTGATTTCATACAATCGCTCGTGAGGAGCCGGGACAAAAACGTCATAATTGGCTTCCTCGTCAGTCCCTCCACACAAGTACCCGGCTTGTCGGAACTCGGTAAGCTCCTCCTCGCCCATTTGGTTAGGCGAATCCTTCAAGTCGGAAACGACCCAAGCATATGGATCGTACGCTGCGGGGTTAACGGAAGCCCGGGAAACCGTGCGAGCCATACCTACATGGGGGGACCATCCAGTCAGTCTAAGAGATCGGTTGCTCAGGCCGAATACAGACACTAACCGACTAAGGCCAATCGAGACTAAATCACGAAAAGAACGATAAAAGCCTACCCTGGAATGGTACTCCCCCCCTAACACATCTAGTCGCAATTAAAAAAGCTACACAACAACAGCAAAAAACAAAACAACAGACATGCAAAATAATGCATAAAAGAGAATGTGATTCGAAAGTTACCTGAATTAGTGAAAGAGCGACGGAGCAATGTTAAAGAAAGATACGAAGGGAGAGGCGCACAGACAGCACTGCAGAGAAATGATGAGATTTGGGAGCAAGAAGATGGCATAAGAGGGAAGATACAAAGAAAGAAAGGAGTGCTTAAACTGGCCCGTTTAAAAACTACCCCAGGAAGCGCGAAACGTATGGGGGCAGAATGGTCTTTTCAGCAAGGGTTTTTACCCCATTATGAGCATTTAATGTTCGGCACTGGGAACGATGCGGCGAAACGGTTGCTTGTGCAATCAAAGGACACGCGCGATGAGGACGTATCCTTATCACGAGCGGCCGACCTGACAAGAACAGACGGGATACGAGACGACACGCCATTTATAGCTCCCACGACTACCACTGGCGCGTGGGGGCACTGTTACGGCCTGGCCCGGGATCCCCGCGGGTCAACCCGACCCGAGCTCCACCCGGCCCGGTCACGCGGCCTTCAACCGACCCGGACACGCGTCCCGTACGGCTCACACGTAGCCATAGGACAGCGTCCTTGGGGATATGGGCCTGACCCCCTGAAGGGGCCCACTACTGACATGTATATAAGGGGAAGATTAGCTCTTCCCCCGAGGTACGTCATATCCTTTCACCTCATTATTCTGCCCGCCTGCACATCGCTGACTTGAGCGTCGGAGTGTCTTTGCAGGTGGCACCCCCCTTATCCTCTCTCCAGGACAAGTGCTCGGCTACTCGGCGAACCCGCAACCTGTGCGACCAAAGCTAAGGCGTCCTCACCCCTTCACCAGCTCACCCGATCTGTCCGGAACCCGACTACCGAACATATTTATAAAGAATTATAGATATTATATTAAATATATTTTTAGAAGTTAAGAGATCTTTAAATGAATTTGAAAAGACAAAAATTGAGCCATTGATACCAAAAAGGCTAAAGAAAAAGCAATGAGCGAAGTAAGTGTTAGTGATATATATTGTGCTAACAATTGAAGTTTTTTAGATGATTTTAGTGATTATTCTTTAGGATGTTATGAATCAATATTTTGGGATGTTATATTAAACTTAAATTTCTTATTTATAGAGTAACTTTGTATATTAGGGAATAATTTTATGTGACCACTCGTGATGATTCTCAAGATAAAATAATAAATAATAAATATACATGATTTAAGCTATTCAAAATACTATATTCAAACTATTGTTGATTACATATATAATAATAATAATAATATGTATTTTAAAATTGTATCATATTAAATATAATAAATATATAATTATAGGTATAAAATTATAAAGTTATGCAAAAAATATTAAATTAATTTTATTATACAACCCATCATTTTTATATAGAATGTTATAAATAAAAAATAAAATATGAGTATGAAAGAATATTATGAAATAAATTTTAAATATTATTTTTATGTGATTGGATTAAAAATAATAAATAAATATACATATAAATAATAATTAAAATATTAAATTAATTTACAACTATGTCTCGTTAGCATTTGTATAAATTTTATAAAAATAGAAAAAAATAATAGAGTGGTTAACTTGAAAAGGGTTATAATAAATAAAAAATAAAAAAATCTATTAAAAAATGTTTGATAGGAAACAAAATTAAAAGGATAAAAAATAAAATGTTACAATTAGATATTATTACATAATATCTCGATCGTTATTACTATGAAATTGATACAATTTAAAAATTGTAATGCACCTCCTGTTATCATCATTAATGCCATATATGAATTCATGTGCGTGAGAATGTTATATTCAAATGTTACTGATTTAATTAATAAATGTCACTCATCGAATAAATAATGTCAAACATGGTTTTTTTTGGCTAACTTTTATTTGGTTATCAAACATTTTTTTATTAGAAATATATATACTCTTAACACAATTAATTAGAACACACATAAACGAACTCTAGCTTTACTTTAATTATGATTGAAGCATGCATGCACATAATATATAAATTGAATACTTTGTAAGGGAAGATATCTCTTTCATTGTAGTGTAGGAAATGAATGGTAAGAAAGAAAAGTCGTAGCGCACGTTGTTCTGAAGAGTATGCTAGGGAGATTGAATTCTCTAGCCAGAGAATCAACGAAATGCACGAGGCCATCATAGATAACACATGAAATTATCTCTTCTCTAATGATCCTAACCAAAACCGCCTTAAGCGGTGCAACACACTTGGTGTTGAGGTGTGAAGTAATATGAATAAAGGTTTCGGAACAAATGGTGTATGAATCGGATAAACCTTCATGGAAAGGTACAAAAGTAAAATTAGGGTGGTTAGTTGGGTCAGGGGAATTGAATTTAGTGTGTACTACGGTAATGGAGAAGTCCTTAGAGTGAAGGATTGTGGCTAATTGAAGCATAGGTGTCATGTGGCCTTGAAGGGGTGGTGGAATAATAATGAGGCGATGCTTTGATGCCATTATCCAATGGATGTGAATGATGAAGAGGACGAAGAAAAGGTGACAAAGAGAGTAAACTTTTAAAGGCAGAGAAAAAAGTCAAGTGAAAGAAGCCCGCATACCCACTTTTGATTCAGCTCGCAGGTTGGACGATGGCTCAATGATTGTTGATGGTTTCAGTGGCTAAGAGAAGGGGGGTTGAATCTTAGCCCCCTTTTTCACTGCTAGCACTTGCTGAACTTCAGAGAAGACTTTTCTGTTTTTGCTCGTCACTTGACACGAGCAACTTTGTTTTGTCTCGTCCCTTGCCACGAGACTTTTTGTTTTGTCTCGTCACTTGGCACGAGATAATTCTGGCTTTTGCTCGTGTGTGGTAGAAAACAAAAATGGAGTAGAAAGAGAAAGAGATTGCACCCAGATATATCCTGGTTCGGCTGCTAAGTGCAGTGCAGCCTACATCCAGTCTCCATCACAAACATGATGGAATTTCACTATAATCAATCTGATTACAACTTGTAAAGTGCTAACCCAACTTACAAGGGGATTCCCACAGAATCATGATACACAACATAGATGAACAAAGGAACTCTAAGACATCTATGGCTTTTTCTTTTAATTTTGCACTCTCTGCCTTTTTCCGCTCTATGGCTTTTTCATTACAAACCTCACTTGTTTGCCTTTTACCATGAGACTCAAGACATGACAAAATTAAACAGAAAAATTACAAAACAGAATACATTGAAGGAGAAGAGAAATCTGTTAGCTCAGGTAGCTCTGAGAACTCTGTGCCTTGCACTCTCAAATTTTCTCCTTGTTTCAAACAGTGGTTGTCCACCCTTATTATAGAAGAGAGGAGCCTCCACATATTGAAGCCAAAAACCGAACCAACTTCTTCCTCCTTCAACAAACACAGAACCGGTTCGGCCACTCAGAGAGAGAAGAGATAACCATGCATTAACCAACATGCAATTACCTCTAGTCCTTTCTTGATCATCAACCTTCATCAATCCGGGCTCTCCATCCTTGGCTTCCTCTCCAAGATGGATTTCTGGCCCTTGATGCCTCATGATGACAATGACTTCATCTGCTTCAATCTCTGCCTTCAACCATCACTTCGCCACTCTAGCTACTCCCTGTGGTGGTTGAGCAGAATCAAAGACAAGCCATGCTTCAAGAATCTCCTCTAGCTGGCCGAATCTTCTTCTTCCATTTTGAGCATGAAAGGCTCAAGATAGCTTCACCAAATCTAACCACATTTGGTAAGCATCTTAGCCACAACTCACTTTTATTTTGGTGTGTTTTCTTGCCATCATTGGCTTGATGGTCTTGGACGCATGCAACATCTTCCTTTCGGTGTTGAAGAATATTTCTTCCATTGTTTCCTGGACAAGAACCGAATAGAGAAGAAGAAAGAGATGAGAGAGAATGAAAAGAATCTGAAGAAAGGCTATGCAAAGAGGTTAAACAAATTAATTTGGCATAGCTTGCTTTTACTTCCCTAACATAGAGTGGCGTGTAAGTCATAATAACCATCAATCACTTCAGCTGAATTTTTCTCTCTCATGTTCCCCATGCATTAATTAACAATGTAATAGATTTTGAAATCCATCACATGGTTAATACTTAGTTCCGTTGGAAGCACTTGGCTTTCATCTTTCTTTGGTTTCGGACCAAGCTTGGAAACATTCATCACTTGTGAGACTTGGGCTTGTAGTGTTGAGATTAAAGCTGGCCCAATTGGTTAACATTTGCTTTCCTGATGAGTTGTGTAGCGGATCAAGCATAGGAAGCAAACAAGAAAGCATTTGGTTGGGCTTGCAACATTAATATTTATTCTGGCCCAATTATAACTAGCTTCAATTAAAAACACACAGCTGAACCAATAATGCAACAGTTGGGTTTTGTTAATTTTCTTTTGTTTTGGCCCAACAAAAAAACCTGTAACAAAATTATTAATCAAAAAATGTTAAATGAAAATCAGATTAATAATTTTGTAATTAATTATTTTTAATAATGTTTAGTCATCACAAATATTAATTTAGAGTTTTCCAAACTCATCAATCTCCCCCTTGATGACAAACATTATTAAAATTGAAATGGAAAGAAATTTAAATATTGAGTAAGGAATACTCCCTTTGATTTTGAATTTCTCCCCCTTTCAAAATGTCACATGGCTCCCCCTTAATATATGCTATTTTACCAAGGGAAGCATAAACCTGTAACATTTAAATCAAGCTTCAAGTGACAATGTTATTTAGCAAATTTTATAATGCTAAATTGCTTGATTTATGAGCAGTTTTAATTGATAATCAAAACTCATTTGATATCATAAACTGATTTACTGCTCAAACTATTTCATACAACACAAAGCTATCCAAATATTTTTCAAATATTTTCCTGTTTAGGATATCAGAGCAAAACATTATGATGGAAAATATTTTGAAGAATAGAACAAGGCAGTTTTGATATGTTACACAATTAAAGGAACTGCCAAAAATAAATTTTTAAACCAACAAGTTTATCAATCAGCCAGGCATCAAGATAAATCAATCATTATAAACCAAATGCCAAATAAACTAATCATGATAAACTACAACATGCAGTTCAAACAGTAATGATCATAGTAAAACTGATGCATTAACAACATGCATTCTTTGAACAAGGATGATCATGAATTTTCAAATGAAAATTTCATCCCCTGTTCCCTTGTTTTTCCAGCCCCTGTTTCGTTCCAATTTCAATTTTGGAACCTAAATTTCCTCCCCCTTTTGTCATCAAAGGGGCACCTGCACAAACCATGATTAATATAGCAAAAAGTTCAAGATAGAATAGCAAAAGTGTATCACAATATTGATACAACCGATTAGAAGTTCAAACATGAACCAAATAATACCAGAATTTACATAAAACATCAGATAGATTGTACTCCTGATTCAGAATCAGTATTCTGGTTACCATCTCCTTCTCTCTTTATGAGTGAAACCTTGTTCTCAACATCTTCATTTGTGATATCAACTTTAAAATATTCAAAGATGCAGGTGAGAAACATCCCATATGGTAGATTAGGCCTTTTTGAACTCTTGACAGATTTCCACATGTGCCTTATCATAAGGTATGCAAATGATATTTGAGATGAAGTAATGAGAGCAAACAGGACAAGAAAGTCAGACACTGTTATCCGATGGCGTGGACCACTTTGTGGTATGAGAACATGAGATATGATCTTATAAAGAAGAATTGTCTTATCTGGACCAAGTTCTCTGAGAGTTGATGCCGTACCATCCATTTTGGAGAGACCTTCGCAGGTGTGATTTAAAGCCATCTGGTAGGTGATTCCAACCTGTAAATCCCATTTCTTAGACATGTATGTTCTTGGTCCTTCTTCTTTGTAACCTAGGGCCATCCCTATGGTTCCAGTATCAAGAGTGATATGACTCTTCTTCACATATGAGTGGATTGTGCCATCAATAAGTCTCATGTTGGCGTAGAACTCACGGACTAAACATGGGTAAACTGGCTTCCGGATGTGAAGCAGAGGAGTCCATTGAAGATTATCAAACAGAGAGGAGACATTGATCCCTTTGTTGGAGAGTGAGTCTAGGCTGACTAGATAAGTAGCACAGAGATCGCGTTCTTTCAGAACTTCATTGTGGAATTCATGGGAAGCACATGAGTCGAACCTAGATCGATCATAGTGAGAATGTGGCTTATGAAACCTTTTCTTGAAATCCCATGACTCCAAATTTGCTGGCTCCTTGGTGTCATTCAAAGCAATCCCTTTAAACTTCTGAGTGCTCTTTTCGGTTGTGTCCTTTTTGTTCATGATAATGAGATTGAAAGGGTAGAAGATGAGAGAGTGAATTGAACCGAATTGTGTGAGAGAAGATGGATGGAATAAATGTAGAATGAAGGGAGAATATGAGATAGTTAATGCACAAGGTGGGTAATTAATGACCAGGGTGGTTTCCAAAAGTTTGAAAAGATGGTTTCCTTATATCAAGGGATTAGTTGAAAAAGAGGGATTTGATTTGACCTATGCTTCTTCCAAAAGATATGATAAGACAATCAAGAGATTTTGTGGATATATTTTTCAAACAAAGTGGAAAACTATCAAAACTGTTATGGTGGGGTCATGAAATTTGGTGGGGCCCATAAAATTTTGAATTCTGCGTTGCCTCCCCCTTGACCACAGCTCTTCCATTATGCCATTATTTTTTATCTCGTCCAAACCTACGAGCAAAACAGAACAGAGTCACAAATTCACAGATTTTCAATGAAACTTAAATCAAACATTCCCAAACTTTTTCTCAATGTACAGAATCTGTCTTCACAGAGAGGTTTTGTAAAAATATCAGCAATTTGGTCTTCAGATTTTACAAATTGAATATCAATAGTACCCTTTTGCACATGTTCCCTAATAAAGTGATATTTTATCTCAATGTGCTTAGTTCTTGAGTGCAGAACAGGATTTTTTGAAATGTTTATAGCACTCATATTATCACAAAATAAGGGTATACTATTGATTTTTAATTTGTAATCTTCCAATTGTGTTTTTAACCAAATTAATTGTGAGCAACAAGCAGATGCGGAAACATATTCGGCTTCGGCAGTGGATAGAGCCACAGTGGCTTGTTTCTTGCTTGACCACATGTTGAGTGAGCTTCCAAGGAAGCAACACATGCCTGAGGTGCTCCTCCTATCTACTCGATCTCCCGCATAATCTGCATCACAAAAACCTACTGCACAAAAGTCATCAGATTTAGGATACCATAATCCATAATTAGAGGTTCCCTTAATGTATCTAATGATGCGTTTAACAGCCGTGAGGTGGGATTCTTTTGGATGAGATTGAAACCTTGAACATACACCCACACTTTGGACTATATCCGGTCTAGAGGAGGTAAGGTACATGAGTGAACCTATCATTCCTCTATACCTTGTTTCATCCACATCTTGGCCATCATCGTCTTTTTCAAGTTTAGTATTGGGATGCATAGGAGTGCCCATTGATTTGGAATTTTCTAGGCCAAACTTTTTGATAAGTTCTTTTGCATACTTTCCTTGGTGAATAAAAGTACCACTAGGAGTTTGCTTAATTTGGAGACCAAGAAAGAAAGTAAGCTCTCCCATTAAACTCATCTCAAACTCACTAGTCATGAGTTTTCCAAACTCTTCACACAAGGAAACATTGGCCGAACCAAATACAATGTCATCAACATAAACTTGAACAAGAAGAATATCATCATTAGATGTTTTAATGAATAAGGTAGTGTCGGTGGTTCCCCTTTGAAAATGATTTTCCAACAAGAAGGCACTAAGCCTTTCATACCAAGCTCTTGGAGCTTGTCTAAGACCATAAAGAGCCTTAGTTAATTTGAAAACATGATTTGGAAATTCTTTATGTTCAAAACCGGGGGGTTGAGCCACATACACTTCCCTATCAATAAAACCATTAAGGAAGGCACACTTAACATCCATTTGAAACATTTTGAAACCCTTATGGGCAGCATAGGCAAGAAGCAACCTAATTGCTTCCATTCTAGCTACCGGAGCAAAAGATTCATCAAAATCAATACCTTCTTCTTGATCGTAACCTTGGGCCACTAATCTAGCCTTGTTACGAACAACTTGTCCATCCTCACCAAGTTTATTTTTAAAAACCCACTTAGTACCCGTTACCTTCTTACCATCCGGATGAGGTACTAGTGTCCAAACCTTATTCTTGTCAAATTGAGCAAGCTCCTCTTGCATTGCTTTGACCCATGATGGATCCTCAAGAGCTTGTTTGACATTGTTGGGCTCTATTTGTGACAAGAGGGCAAGATTGCTAGGTTCGGTTGGCCTTTTGGTGGATGATCTTGTTGTTACTCCTTGAGAAGGATCACCAATGATGAAGTCATGAGGATAACCCTTCATAGACTTCTATTCTCTAGGCTTTCGAACAGGTGTTGAGCTTTGATGAACTTCTGGTGGTCTCACTGTTTCAGTTTCTCGTCCCTGCTCAGGAGACAAATCGGAAGTTTCTCCTTCAATCTGACGAGACAAAACTGTACTGGCAGATTCTTCATTCTGGACAAATTTTGGATTTTCTTTGCTTGTTCCAGCTCCTTCTCCATCTGAATCATTATCTATCACAGTACTGGGAATTAAGTTAGAATCACAAAAAGTAACATGTATGGATTCCTCTATTGTCCTATGTTCCTTGAGATAAACTCTATAAGCCTTGCTTGTGGTGGAATATCCAACAAACATTCCTTCATAGGATTTTGGATCAAATTTTCCAAGATTTTCTTTATTATTAAGTACAAAGCATTTGCATCCAAAAACATGAAAGTACTTAAGATTTGGAGGGGTTCCTTTCCATAGCTCATAAGGAGTTTTCTTTAACCCTTTCCTAATGATTGTTCTATTCAAAATATAACATGCTGTGTTCACAGCTTCAGCCCACAAAAATTTAGGAATTTCATTCTCACATAGCATGGCCCTAGTCATTTCTTGAAGGCTTCGATTCCTTCTTTCAACCACCCCATTTTGTTGGGGTGTTCTAGGGCATGAGAAATTATGAGAAATCCCTAAGTCATCACAGAATTTTTCAAAATCTTGATTTTCAAATTCTCTTCCATGATCACTTCTCAAATGGGCAATTTTCAAATCCTTTTCATTTTGAATTTTCTTGCAAAGGGTAGAAAAAGCATAAAACGCATCATTCTTATGAGCAAGGAAAAGTACCCAACCAAATCTAGAGTAATCATCAACAACAACAAGACCATAATGTTTACCTCCCAAACTTTGAGTTCTAGTAGGACCAAAAAGATCAATATGTAACATTTCCAATGGCCTTTTGGTTGAGATTCCATCTTTTAATTTAAAAGAGGATTTTACTTGTTTGCCCAATTGGCAAGCATCACAAGTAAGGTCCTTATCAAACTTGATGTTTGGAATTCCTCTAACCAAATTCTTTTTGACTAGCTTAGAAATTTGGTACATGCTAGCATGTCCCAACTTTCTATGCCAAAGCCATTTTTCAGATTCAAGAGAGGTGAAGCATGTTACATTTTGTTCCTTTAAATCCTCAAGAGTTAATCCATACACATTATTGCATCTTTTAGCTTCAAATAAAACATCCCCAGTTTTCTCACAAACAACCAAACAAACAAACTTCTTAAAGACAACATCAAAATCTAAATCACACAATTGACTAACACTAAGTAAGTTATGTTTCAAACCATTTACAAGAAGCACATCATTTATACAAGAAGAAAAGTTTTTACCAACTTTCCCAACAGCCACTATTTTTCCTTTTGCATCATCACCAAAGGTGACCAGTCCTCCATCATATTCATCAAGCTTTATGAAGAAGGTTGTCTTTCCGGTCATATGCCTAGAGCATCCGCTATCCATGTACCACATATTTTCCTTTTTCTTGGATGCTAGGCAGTCCTACAAAATAAACTCAAGTGACCTTAGGTATCCAAATTTTCTTGGATCCTTTCACGTTAAACCATCTCTTATGTCCTAAATCATTGTAATCAAAAATAACTTTGTAAACTTTGTCACCAATCATTCTTTCACCAAAGAAGCATTGAACTGGAAAATGACCACTTCGGTTGCACATTCTACAAAATCTTGGAGTTGCAGTTTTGTTAAAGTGAGTTGGTTCTTGATATGTTACATCATTTGAAGATGAGGCAATATTTTCAAAATGTGATTTTTCAGATTTATAAAATCCCAACCCAGCTTTATCATAAAGAGGTTTTTGACTAGCCAAGATTTGGTTCAAATTTTCAGAACTTTGGGTGAACTTGGCTAAGTCATCTTTAAGTCTTTTAACCTCTTTGAGCAACTCTTCATTTTGCTTAAAACAGTTCACATATGCAAGAACAGAATGATCACTTTCACAGCTTCTAACTTGGGCTTTTAACTGCTTGTTTTCTTCCACAAGATCACAAGCAGTTTCGGCCTCTCTTAGTTTTTCTTTGAGGAAATCATTTTCAGCTTTAAGAATGAAATTTTGCTGTTCAAGATCTTGATTCTCAGTTAGAAAACATCTTATTTTTTCAGAAAGGTGATCTATCATGAGATGAAGGTCTTCAGTGTTAGAGTTTTGAAATGATACCTGATCTATCTCATTTGCCATGAGACAGTGCTGTGATTTAGTCTCAGACTCTTCATCATCATCATTTGAGTCATTTTCCAAATCTTCCCATGTAGCCATCAGTCCCTTCTTCTTCACCTTTTTCGGCTTCTCTTCTTTTTTCAACTTGGGACAATCAGATTTGAAATGACCCATTTCCTTGCAATTGTAACAAGTTACTTTGCTAAGGTCTTTCTTCGTCCTCCTTGAGCTGCTGCCTTTGCCTTTGAGCTTTGCCATTTTCCTGAATTTTTTTGCAAACAACACAAACTCATTTTCAGAGGAGTTATCACTGGATTCATCATCCAGAGGGTTAGTCACAGAAGAAAAGGCAATTCCTTTCTTTTTTGATTCTTTTTTCAAATAGGAGTTTTCAAAAGCAAGAAGATTTCCTCTCAAATCATCAAGAGTCATGGAATCTAAATTACTACTCTCAGAAATAATTAAAGCTTTTGTTTCCCACTCTTTTGTGAGACATCTCAACACTCTTCTCACTAGCACAGATTCTGAATGTGTGATTCCAAGAGCATCTAAGCCAACAGTGATGATATTGAACCGTTCGAACAGTTCATCAATGGACTCTCCTTCCTTCATTGCAAACATTTCATATTCCCTATTTAACATGTCTGTCCGAGTCTTCTTTACAATGGTAGTTCCTTCATGAGTGATTTGCAACTTGTCCCAGATTTTCTTTGCCGTTGTGCATCGTGATACTCGTCGGTATTCCTCAAAGCTGATAGCACAGTTGAGCAGATTGGTTGCCTTGGCATTTAACTCCACCGTCTTCCTATCTTCCTCGGTCCAGCTTGCTTCTGGTTTAAGAGAGACTACTCCTTGAGCATTTGTGGTAGTTGGAAATTTAGGACCCTCCAAGATGATCTTCCAAAGTCTGTAATCCACGGCTTGTACAAATATCTTCATCCTCTCCTTCCAATAGGTATAATTTTTCCCATTGAAGAGGGGAGGTCTGTTGCTTGATTGACCTTCAGCCAGATTGTATGATAACACATTTGTGCCACTGTTTTCTGCCATGAGGATCTTTACTCCAAGCTGCAAAGCTTGATCTCTTTGAGACCAAGCTCTGATACCAATTGATGGTTTCAGTGGCTAAGAGAAGGGGGGGTTGAATCTTAGCCCCCTTTTTCACTGCTAGCACTTGCTGAACTTCAGAGAAGACTTTTCTGTTTTTGCTCGTCACTTGACACGAGCAACTTTGTTTTGTCTCGTCCCTTGCCACGAGACTTTTTGTTTTGTCTCGTCACTTGGCACGAGATAATTCTGGCTTTTGCTCGTGTGTGGTAGAAAACAGAAATGGAGTAGAAAGAGAAAGAGATTGCACTCAGATATATCCTGGTTCGGCTGCTAAGTGCAGTGCAGCCTACATCCAGTCTCCATCACAAACATGATGGAATTTCACTATAATCAATCTGATTACAACTTGTAAAGTGCTAACCCAACTTACAAGGGGATTCCCACAGAATCATGATACACAACATAGATGAACAAAGGAACTCTAAGACATCTATGGCTTTTTCTTTTAATTTTGCACTCTCTGCCTTTTTCCGCTCTATGGCTTTTTCATTACAAACCTCACTTGTTTGCCTTTTACCATGAGATTCAAGACATGACAAAATTAAACAGAAAAATTACAAAACAGAATACATTGAAGGAGAAGAGAAATCTGTTAGCTCAGGTAGCTCTGAGAACTCTGTGCCTTGCACTCTCAAATTTTCTCCTTGCTTCAAACAGTGGTTGTCCACCCTTATTATAGAAGAGAGGAGCCTCCACATATTGAAGCCAAAAACCAAACCAACTTCTTTCTCCTTCAACAAACACAGAACCGGTTCGGCCACTCAGAGAGAGAAGAGATAACCATGCATTAACCAACATGCAATTACCTCTAGTCCTTTCTTGATCATCAACCTTCATCAATCTGGGCTCTCCATCCTTGGCTTCCTCTCCAAGATGGATTTCTGGCCCTTAATGCCTCATGATGACAATGACTTCATCTGCTTCAATCTCTGCCTTCAACCATCACTTCGCCACTCTAGCTACTCCCTGTGGTGGTTGAGCAGAATCAAAGACAAGTCATGCTTCAAGAATCTCCTCTAGCTGGCCGAATCTTCTTCTTCCATTTTGAGCATGAAAGGCTCAAGATAGCTTCACCAAATCTAACCACATTTGGTAAGCATCTTAGCCACAGCTCACTTTTATTTTGGTGTGTTTTCTTGCCATCATTGGCTTGATGGTCTTGGACGCATGCAACATCTTCCTTTCGGTGTTGAAGAATATTTCTTCCATTGTTTCCTGGACAAGAACCGAATAGAGAAGAAGAAAGAGATGAGAGAGAATGAAAAGAATCTGAAGAAAGGCTATGCAAAGAGGTTAAACAAATTAATTTGGCATAGCTTGCTTTTACTTCCCTAACATAGAGTGGCGTGTAAGTCATAATAACCATCAATCACTTCAGCTGAATTTTTCTCTCTCATGTTCCCCATGCATTAATTAACAATGTAATAGATTTTGAAATCCATCACATGGTTAATACTTGGTTCCGTTGGAAGCACTTGGCTTTCATCTTTCTTTGGTTTCGGACCAAGCTTGGAAACATTCATCACTTGTGAGACTTGGGCTTGTAGTGTTGAGATTAAAGCTGGCCCAATTGGTTAACATTTGCTTTCCTGATGAGTTGTGTAGCGGATCAAGCATAGGAAGCAAACAAGAAAGCATTTGGTTGGGCTTGCAACATTAATATTTATTCTGGCCCAATTATAACTAGCTTCAATTAAAAACACACAGCTGAACCAATAATGCAACAGTTGGGTTTTGTTAATTTTCTTTTGTTTTGGCCCAACAAAAAAACCTGTAACAAAATTATTAATCAAAAAATGTTAAATGAAAATCAGATTAATAATTTTGTAATTAATTATTTTTAATAATGTTTAGTCATCACAAATATTAATTTAGAGTTTTCCAAACTCATCAATTGTCTTTTAGTAGCTTTTCCAGGTGCTAAATTTAAGGGAACAAAGCAGGCATATCAGAAACTCCAGTCAATGGGTCTTCCCTTTCTGAGACCTCCAGATTATTACGCAGAAATGGTGAAGACTGATAAGAGAAGCGGAAGATGGAAGAGGCCGAAGAGAGAAGAAAGGCCAGGGAAGCCAAGAGGTTGGTGAAAGAGATTCAAGCCCAGAAGATGAAAGAACGGGCTAAGCAGAAAAAGTAGGACATTTAATCTGCTAAGAAATGGAGGAAGCAAAGGCAACAGAGTGGGTTTGCTGACCATGGCAATGATGCAGATTTAGGTTTTGATTTTGAGGATGGAAAGTCATTTGAGAGATCAAAGGGCAAAAGGCCAGCCGGGAGTGTCTCCGGGTGATCGGTCAGGAGGGAAGGGGAAGCAAGCTTTTGGAAAAGGAAAGACACAAAAGAAAAGGGAATTTAGGAATTCCAAATTTGGTTTTGGAGGTAGGAAGGGAATGAAGAAGCAGAATACAGCTGACACGACTTATGATGTTAAGGGATTCAACAAGGGCGAAGGCAAAGGAAATAAGAAGAGAAAGAGGTAAAATACGCCCATTTTTCACATGTTTCTCGAGGGATGGATATTATGGAATCTGCCAATGCTGGTGGTACTCCTTAAATTTTATCTGCTCCAATTCTATTTTAATTGATCTCATTGTAACTTTTTTATCGACAATTACAAATTCTTAAATATTGGAAAGAGGAATGCTAGGGGCCAGCAACTTTGTGATTTGTAGCCATCAATAGCCATCAATGATGGTTTTAATAGTGTGGGATTTCATCCAATGACTCACTTTTCTTTACTGGTTACATGCTGGACAGAATTTAACAAAGTTGCTGGCCCCCTAAACTTTTTTTATTGGAAAATTTTGAAAGGAAAGGGTAGTGTCCTAGGTTTAGCTAAGTTTGAGTAGCACTTCCTGTGTGAGAAACTCACTAAAAGTACACCAAAGAGGAGGGGCATAAGGAATCCCAAGTGGGAGAAGAAATAGAGACATAGACAGGAACAGAAAACTAGAGTAGAGTTTGTCAACTTATGAAAAAAAAGATATGATAATTGGCCACGACCTAGCTAACTTGATAGTATCTTATAGCCATCATGGGAACTAGGGGTGTTCAAAACCGATCCAAACCAAACAAAACCGATCAACCGAGCTGAAAAAACTAAAAACCGAAAAAATAATTTTTTGCTATTTTTTTGCGGTTCGGTTCGATTTTTGGTTCTGTTAGTGAAAACCCTATCCGAACCAGTTTATTTAAAAACCCTAATATAAATAAGCGAAACCCCCTTCCCCTAAGATGACCTAGCCGCCATTCACCACAAAGTCCCTATTCCCTAACTCTCTCCCCTCCCCATTCTCCACACTCGAGTACTCTCTTCCCACCGTCCACAAAGTCGCCGTTCTCTCAGCCCCTAGCATCCCGGACAGCACCTTCGCGGCGGCCCTTCCTCATCGCGGTTCCATCTTCTCGGCGCGGTCCTCCCTCAGTCCCTCCCTTCCTTGGCGCAGCTCTTTTTCTCCCACCGTTCGTCATTCTCAATGCATTGCAGCCGCCTTCTCCTCTACGCCGTGTCTCTCTAGTCTCTTTGCACCAGGAGCTTTTGTCTTCCTCCACCCACTGGAGCCACCGTCTCCTCCACGCACAAGCAGGCGCCGTCGTCGTCCATGACATTGTCTCCGAGTTAGGTATTCAATTTCTGTTTTTATTATTCTGTTGGTGATTTTATTTTGTTGTGCTTTTGCTTCTGTTTTTCTATGATCCTGTGTTTAGATTTTTTATTTTTAATTCTGTTTTATAATTCTGTTTTATAATTCTGTTAGTGATTTTACTTTTTGTGCTTCTGCATCTATTTTTCTATCATTTTGTTTTTACAAGTGATCTTTGATTCTGTTTTTGTGATTTTGTGAATTGCGTAATTATGCAATTTGTTGCTCACTGCGTCCTGCTCAGTGCTCACAGCTTCGCCACCGCCTCTGCCTCTGGTCTGCCTCTGTTCTGTCGTTGTCAATGATTTTAATACATGTTTTGATTTTTTATTGATGAAATTGCTATGGTTTGAATTCTGTTAATGTAAAATTAGGATTATGTTTAGGGTTTGAATTCTGTAATTGATAAATTTGGATTGAGTTAGATTCTAGGGTTTGTGAAATTGAGGCTAGGGTTTGTGAAATTGGGACATTTGTATTATAAATAATGAATTTAGGGTTTGGTCTCTGTTAAATGCAATTTTTTTATTTTTTGTTTATTTAAAATCTTTTTGAATAATTAAAAAAATCGAACAAATCGAACCAAACTAAACCGATTTTAATTGGTTTGGTTTGGTTCGGATGGTCTCAGCAAAAAAACCGAACTAATTCGAACCGCAGATTTAATAAACAATCGGATCGGATGTTTTTTTTTAAATAACCGAACCAAACCGCACCGAGAACACCCCTAATGGGAACTATGATTGATGACGACTACTATAGAACATCCAAAAAGAATGGTTACCTTCCCTATGAATTTTTATTTTTATTTTATCCTTTTAAGCATAATTGACATGGATACCAAATAAGTAACAATACATAATATACAAACATATTGATATATTGATATTGATTATGTTATTTTTTGTTTTTTCTTTTATTCATTTAAATTGAAAAAGTATTTTGTATTAATGACTAATTTATTATCCCTTTTTACATCATAAATTATATTTAGGAATTAATATTTAATTATTATTAATATATTTTTTAAAATATATATTTAATTTTTAATTTTATTTCTATAATTTTATATTTTTATTTAATTATAATCGGATCAACCGAATAAATCAATGACTTACCGATTAAATTAGTAATCTAATGATCCAATTGTATGACTGAGTTAATTACCGATTCCATTCTGATATCTATGGATTGCACATTAGTCAGTCAAAGTAAGAGTAGTTTAGGCTTCCAGTCAATGAGTCACCCACACTCCCACAGACCCACTCACCCTCTGGCCCTCTCCCTCTCCTTTTCCTGTCGAGCCTCCAGCCCTCCACTCTCACCTCTCGCTCTCAGTTCTCATGTCTCCAATTTCCACATCGGGCTTTCGGCAGAGAAGAGAACTCGAACGCAGCTTGGAGGAAGCACCTAAGGAACCCTCCATCTCGTCACTGTTCTTCAGCGTCCAGCCACTGCCGCCCTCATTGCTGCAGCTTCTGCACAACGTCGCCCTTGTTCGCCGCGCGGCTGCCTCCTTTTTGTTCAATCTTCTGCCTCTGTTTTTTGGCCAACCCTTGCTCTGCCCTTGCTCGAGTTGCTTAGCCCTCTGTTCAGCCCTCTACACCGTATTACAATACAAAAGTAAAAAAGGAATTGTATTGTGTATTGTTATTTGGTTTACAAGAGTATATATACATTGGAGTACGAAAGTAATACATAACAAAGTATATTAGATATAATATCCCCCCTCAAGTTGGCAGATAAATGTTTATCATGCCAAACTTGGAAATGAGATTATTAAACTGAGCTAGAGTTACAGGCTTAGTAAACACATCAGCTAGTTGGTATTGTGTCCAAACGTGAATGAGATTGAGAAATCCTGCCATTACTCGCTCTCGAACAAAGTGACAATTGATCTCGATATGCTTTGTTCTCTCATGAAAAGTGGGATTTGTTGCAATGTGGATGGCTGATTGTGAGTCACAAAAGAGCATAAAAAATGGAATGTCAACTTGAAAGTCAGAGAGAAGACCTTTCAACCAGGTTAATTCAGCTGCCACTGCTGCCATAACCCGGTATTCAGATTCAGCGGAAGACCTTGAGACAGTGTGTTGCTTCTTTGATCTCCAGGAGATAAGGGAATCACCAATGAAAACGCAGTAACCAGTGACACTTCTTCTAGTGTCCGGGAAACCTGCCCAATCAGCATCAGCGTATGCCATAAATCGCAGTTCTGACTTGGCCGAGAAGAGAAGGCCTTGTCCCACACTCCCTTTTAAGTACCTCAGTAAGTGGTGGAGAGCAGTAAGAGTGGTGGTTGGTTTGGATAGAAATTGACTCAATGTGGAGACAGCATATGTGATGTCGGGGCGTGATATTGTAAGGTACATTAGCCTCCCAATTATACGCCTATAAGTGGAAGGATCGTGCAATGGGTCCCCATCAAAGGCACTCATCCTCAGATTTGTCTCCATAGGTAAGGAACTCGGCTTAGCATCAACAAAGTTGGTGTCTTCCAATATGCTCAAGGTGTACTTTCTTTGGCTAAGGACAATGCCTTCAGGTGATCTTGCAAGTTCCAGCCCCAGAAAGTATTTTAAATCACCTAAAACCTTGAGTTTAAACATAGATTCTAACAAGTGTTGTACCTTGCACATCATTTTCTTGGAGGAGCTTGCCAAGATGATGTCGTCCACGTATACAAGTAAATAGACTATGCTGTCACATGTGCCAAAAGTGAAAAGGGAGTAGTCTCTCTTGGATTGTTTGAAATTGTGGCTCAATAATGTTGAGGAGAATTTAAAGAACCATTGTCTGGATGCTTGCTTTAGGCCATAGATGGACTTATTCAATTTGCACACAAGATTCGACTCCTTGGTCTCGTATCCAAGAGGCAAATCCATATAGACTTCCTCAAAGAGGTCACCATTAAGGAACGCATTATTCACGTCCATTTGTAACAAAAACCAGTTATTGATGGCTGCTAGAGATAGAAGAACCCGAACAGTAGTTAATTTGGCCACTGGAGAAAAGGTATCTTTGTAATCTATCCCAGCTTGTTGCGTATATCCCTTTGCGACCAACCTCGCCTTGTATCTCTCCACTGATCCATCAGCCTTACACTTTACCTTGTATACCCATCTGCAGCCTATGGTGTGTTTTCCTTGTGGGAGAAGCGCCAAGGTCCATGTGTTAGTTTCTTCTATTGCTCGAAGCTCTTCATTCATGGCTTGTCGCCACTCTGGGTATTTCATAGCTTGGTGGTAGAAAGCAGGTTCAGGTATGGTGTTCACATTGGCTACAAAGTTCATGTATGGTTTGGTTAAATGTTTGGAATTGGTTATGGTGGAAACATTATGGCATTGGTAATCATGAAGATATTTTGGAGGGTTAGTTAGTCTAGTAGATCTTCTAAGGATAGGTTGAGATGGTTGAGGTTCAGGGATAACATCATGATTGTGATCAGGTGTTAAAGGAATTGTTGGGTGATGAGGGTTGGAAGAATTGGTCAAGGATTGCTGAACTGGTGCTGAGCCATGAAGAGAAGTGTCTTGGAGCACTGTAGGCATCACCACATCTGGAAAATTATCCACAAAAGGGGACTGATCAGTTGGCAACTCACTGAAAGGAAATACACTTTCATTGAATGTGACGTCTCTGGATATGAAGAACCTCTTTGCCTCTAAATCATATAACTTGTATCCTTTATACCCTGAAGGATATCCAACAAAAACTACTTTTACAGCCCTTGGAGAGAATTTGTTCCTCTGAGATATTAACGTGGATGCATGAACCAGACATCCGAAAACCCGTAGTGCATGATAATTTGGTTGCTTGAGGAATAATTTCTCATATGGTGAAATGTGCTGCAGGGCTGGACTAGGCAACCTATTCACCAAGAAGGTAGCAGTCAGAATACATTCTCCCCAGAATTTGATGGGCACCTTGGACTAAAAAAGAGGGCTCTTGCAACATTAAGTAAGTGTTGATGCTTTCTTTCTACAACTGAATTCTGCTCGGGTCTCTCTACACATAAAAATTGGTGAATTATGCCCTTCAACTGCAGAAAATCAGTGAGTAATAACTCCTTGGCATTGTCAGATCGAATCTGTTTTACTTTAACACTAAATTGAGTTTCCACCATATTAACAAAATTCATAAGAATGTTAGTAGCATCGGATTTTTGTTTTAAAAGATAAGTCCAAGTAAATCTTGAATGATCATCTACAATTGTGAGAAAATATCTCATATTATTGTATGTGGAAGTATCATAAGGGCCCCAAATGTCACAGTGAATCAATTCAAAGGCATTATTATAGAAATTATTTTGTGACTGGAAAGAAAGACGCTTAAGTTTTGCTAATGGACATACAGGACAATTTGAATGATTGTGTTTAATGGATTTTAATGACAAAACAGGACTCAATTTATTCAAAATCTTTTCAGATGTGTGGCCCAAACGAGCATGCCAAATATCACTACTAACAAAGGACGCTTGATGACAAGAACCAGTAATGTGTGTGGAAGTAATGTGTGTGGAAAGTGCTATGGAAGGTGATTATAGCACAAACAAATCATCTAACTCATCACCTTTGCCAATCACCTTCTTAGAGATCTTGTCCTGTATAATAAAAGAGAGGTCAGAGAAGGTAACCATGCAACAAGACAATTTTAGTAAAGAACTTACAGAAAGTAGATTCACCCGAAAAGAAGGAATAAAAATGACATTGTAGAGGGTTAGATGGGGGCTAAGAATGACACTGCCAGTGGCTAAGGCCTTAATTCTAGTTTGATCTGTTAGGACTACAAAATGATTAAGTAATGGTTGCGGGTTGATAAGAGCAGAGAAGGAGTTGGTTATGTGTGTGGTTGCCCCTGAATCAATGATCCAGGAGCTGGACATTGCCTTTTGATTCATCTAACATGAAGAAAATATTTCACCTCCACATATTTCAGGTTCTATGGCTTGCATTGCTTGCTGAGTCTGAAGCAACGCCATTAACTGATTGTATTGTGATGCTGTAAGTGAGAATCCGTTGCTTGGCTGAGAATCTTGATTTTCTTGGCTTGGCTCGAGCTTGTCGACATGATTCACCTGAGTGACTTGACGAGAATTTCTGCTCTGTGAGTAGCCCGGTGGATAGCCATGCAATTTGTAGCACTTTTCTGCTGTGTGGCCGAGATAGCCACAGTGTGCACATTGAGAACGATCTTTCTTGCCTTTCATCTTAGATTCAGAAGTTGCCATGAGTCTTGGAGCTTGCTTCACGGCAAAAGCCATGTGTTGAGCTGGTTGAGATGAAGTGAGTGCTTTCTGTTTCTCCTCTTGCAACACTAATGAGAAAACTTTTTCAATTGGAGGTAGGGGATCTGAGAGCAGAATTTGACTCCTCACATTTGCCAAATTGTCATTCAATCCCATGAGGAATAGCATGACGTATTCTTGATTGAGATACGCTTGGATGACCTTCACTCCACCGCAAGAACAAGCAACAAGAGGCTTAAAGGTGTTGAGTTCTTCCCAAAGAATCTACAGTTTTGTGAAGTACTGTGAAACAGTGAGAGATCCTTAAGTTAGTGTCATCAGTGATTTCTTTAACTCAAAAATTCGAGGCGCGTTGCTTTGGGAGAACCTAGCTTCCAGATCTTGCCATAAAAGTGCAGCTGAGCCAGCGTAAATCACGCTTGTTGCGATATCTTTTGAAATCGAATTTAGCAACCAAGTAGTGACTATATCATTGGTGCATTGCCATGTTTCTGCAAGCACTGGATCAAGAGTAGGGTCTGGTTTTGGGAGGGAGCCATCAATGAACTTTCCACTGAGTGCGAGACGCATCGATCGACACCAAAAAGCATAGTTATCTTCTTGAAGTGGTTGAGACACTAATATGAGCCCTGGGTGATCACTTGAATGAAGTGTATAAGCGTCAGGAATTGACGAACGTAGCATCGAAGCCGGAGGAGCCTCCTGTGACGGACCTTCATTTGAAAGGGTCGACATCGTTGCTCAGAAATTAGTCAAGAAGAAATCAAGAATAGAAAGAATTGAAAGAATCGATTGAGAAAAAGGAGAAATCTAAGTGGTTATGATGTTCATGAGAGGATCGTGGCGAGAAAATTAGGGAATTTTCTCGGAAAGGGTTACCAAAGAGGGAAAAAGGGGAAAAGCATAAAATTTCTCATCTGATACCATATTACAATACAAAAGTAAAAAAGGAATTGTATTGTGTATTGTTATTTGGTTTACAAGAGTATATATACACTGGAGTACGAAAGTAATACATAACAAAGTATATTAGATATAATACACCGCGTGTTCGAGCTTTTGTTCCGCCGCCTTTCAGCCACCGTTCCGCCATTGTTCAGCCTCCGTTCAGCCATTTTGTCGCATTTTAAAGCTCCTCCCTCTTCCTGTATTGTTTGAATTTCAGAACTGCTTCATCCTAGGGTGATTTTTTCCTTCTTCTTGTTCTTTCTTGTATTAATTATTCAGTTATTGTTTTATTTGATTGTTGTTTTCATGATTAGTATGTTTTTCTAGTTCTTGTTTTGTTGTTGGTTTGCTGTAGTTTAAAATTTTAATTCTTCTTGTTATTTTGATTTTCAATTTTAAATGATCTTATTAATTTGTTAATTTGATGAATTATTATTTTGGTGTTGTTCTTGACCTTTTGATTGTTATATTATGTTTTGCTGTTGTTGATTTAATAAATTGTTCATTGAGTGGAAGATGAAAACATGCCATGTTAAAACTGTTCCTGCCATGTTAAACCTACCATGTTAAAACTGCTCCTATTGATTTAGTATGGCTCAATCCCTGCTTCCAAAGAGATTCTACCACCATGCTTGGACCTTCTCTCTGAGGTTGGCCCTGTAATGATTAATGATATAAATCTTGTGATCCACTTTAAAAATTAACTTTTTAGTTTCTTTTTTAAATTGAATGTCTGAAACTTTGTTTGTTGATGCTCGTAATTTTGTTTGTTGATGTGTGAATATATTCTTTCATATTCCTCACTAAGTCGTAGTGATTTGTATGCCTTTGATCCCATAGCCTTTGTTAGTTATTGTTGCATATTGGTAGATAGAAGGCATCAAATTTTGTGACATATGATAGTAACTAGTAAGTAGAGTAGTTTATTTTTTCTTTTAGAGATATGTCAGATAGAACAATGTATATACTTTTGAAAACCAAATTATTTCTTTTGAATCAAAATTTGGGTGATTACTCTTTTCTAAATATGCAAGCAATTCTGTCTAGTTGGCTATGAAAGCTTTCATTTTTTTATAGTATTAGTTCATGTTGTAAATGACCTTGTTTTGCAAATAAAATAGTTGTGAAGTTACTGTGAAACAGTGACGTTGAATAGTCTCTCGCTCTTTCTCTAATTTATTTTCTATTTTTTCCTTTGGAAAAAAAAACATATTAGATATTTCCTTTGATTGGAATGTAGAAGATAATACATCTTTTTATGATTTTATTCTTTATTGTAACAAATTTTGAATAATTGTTGTTAGTTAATATTGAGAACCTTGCTATTAGTTATTTTATTTATTATTTTATTATAAAACAGTTATTTCGGTTGAATCATAGTTGAACCGATTAGACCAATAAACTAATAACTAAAGCAATTTCATTACCGGTTCAGTTTTCAAAACCTTGCAATTTTACACTACTCAAAATAATAAAATAGTGTAAGAAAAATTGACAACATCGCTTGAGAAAAAGAATTGAATTATCCATCATTTCTATAATAGAAGTGACTCTTCATAAAATACCGTTAATGGGCCTTGGCTCATTGGGCCCTTTTTTGTTTGCGAAAGGAATTAGCTGACCAACAAAAAACAAGAATGGGTTAAGGTGTGTACTCTAAAATGGTCCTCACCGTAGACCCTTCAATTTATCGATTTTGTTTTCATCAGAATCAGAAGACGAAGGTAGAAGAAGGAAGCAAAAGAAGCAGTGGTTGAATGAATGAATCAGTGAAACTGAAACTGAAATGGAGAACAACAACAATAACAACGCTATGATTCGTGAATGGTTCGACAGAGTTGACTCTCACAAAACTGGAACCATAACTGCTCCCCAACTCAAGGTCCTTTTTTTATTATTTTTTTTTATTATTGTTATTTTTCCATTTAAACTTTGAATTCAATTGATATTGTTTTGTGATTTAATAAAAAAAAAAAACTTTTTTCCCCTTGTTGGTTGAATAATCAGAGTGCTTTAGCGGTTGGAAACCTGGAATGTCCACTCTCAGTTGTTGAGCAGATGATCAAGTTCATATATCCAATTTCTGTGTTTCAAATGCTATTATGTTTCAATTTTCTCCATTCATAATCTAATTCCTTTCTTTTTTTTTTTGTTCTCATAATTGTGTAGGATGTATGATTTTGATAGGAATGGTACTATGAGCTTTGAAGGTATATGCCAATCCCATTGCACTCTATGCTTAACCCACTATGCTCTAAAAAGAAGCTGAGATTTACATCAATAATAAAATACTATCTTGAAATTTGGAAAGTAGTGTTCTTTCATATATGGGACTTTATTTGTTGGAGTTTGTTTATAGTAGAATTGAAACATGTTCTAGCTCACTCTAACTTACTCGTAAATGGTTTGCTCTAGAATTTGTTGCACTCAACAAGTTCCTTATTAAGGTTAGTGTTTCTCTATTATGCATTTGATATGTGAGGTTATTGTCATTAACCTATATTTGATATTAAGTACTTTGATTGTAATAACCACTGTAAATGGCTCTTCAGGTTCAACATGCATTTTCTGATCTTGAGAGGTGATTGGTTTATTTATATGCTTTTGTTCCATTCTGTTTATTTGTTTTCAGAACTTCATCTTGCATGTAGTTTCGAGTGATATTATTGTAGGCAATTACATTGTGAATGATCTTATAGGAAAGAAACTAATGACATGAAAGGTTTATAATCAATTAGTTCATGCTTATTTCGGATCGATATTACTGTGGCCTATAGCTTGTTATGTCTAAACTCTAGCTTGTCAGTATAATTCTGTGGTCATACCGGAACAAGTTTAGTTTTAAAGATCCACTGCTTGGCTGATCACTTGGTTCTGCAGTATAACACTTCTTGTTCGGTTCATTGATGCAGGGGTCGTGGCTTTCTTGTCCTTGATGACGTTTTTGAGGTATATTTTAAGAATGATTTCAAAGATGTTCTGTTTATCGTGTCACTGGTTTTGCTTAGCCAGACGAGCTTATGGTTCTTATTAGTACTTCCCAAGCTGTATCAACAAAATGTTGAGTTGCGTAGTTTATGTGTAATGTTGGATGCAACTCTAAATAACTTTGCCGAATCTGTTTCCAGGCATTGGTAAAGATTGGCTTCACGCTGGATTCTCCTGCATTTTACTCTGCCTGTGCGGTAAGACATCTTCATAGTTTAATTTGTAATAAATCATCCTGGAGAAGTTGCACATCACATTGACGACGTGTGGTTAAGCCAAAACTATCTCAATTCTCAATGTTTGTTTACACTACTATTATCCATGCCTTAATTTCTGTATGCTCCTTTCTTGGGATAATAAGTTGAAAATGCTTTATTAGTCAGATGGAGAAAGAAATAATGCAATGTGTTTAGCATGTAAATTTATTTAGTCCTTGTTTGATTGCTTACAACTGCATAGTAGGCCTCTCATCTATGCAACATTGCCATTTAGAAGGCCATGCTCAAATGTTTCTCTTTGATTATTCTCAGAGCTTTGATCAAAGTAAAAGTGGGAAGTTTAGACTGGATGTCTTCATATCACTTTGTATATTCTTACAATCAGCAAGGTATATATATTCAGAGAAAAGCCAGAAAGCAATATTTTCCACGCAATTTTTATTTGACGTAGTGTTGAACTTTCATTTTACTGATAAGGACCTCCTATTAGGTCTTTCCGGAATCTGTTTAATTCATTTGATACTGCAAAACAAGGAAGAATTACTCTTGATCTGAACCAGTTTGTATATTGTAGCAAGTACACACTTTGATCGGACGGTATATTTTATTTTGATTCTGGCTTTCTCGCTCTTTGATATGTTCTACTTCCTTTTCAGCTTCCAATTGTAGAATATGATTCAACTTTGAGGACGGATTTTGAAGATGATTCATGTATGCTGCACTTTGTAAAATTTCTCAAATGCATTTCTATAGCCAAGTTAACTTTGTCCTGCACTCGCTGAGATAATCATTTTTGAGGTTTAGATATTTCTCCCATTTACATGGAAATTGCTGTAAAATTTTTAATTTTCTTTCTAATGTTATAACTTATAATCTTAGTTTTACATGATGTCTTCTGAGATGGTTCGGAGGTTGATGACGTAGAATATACCAAATGCATTTTTAATCAGTTAACTTGTGTTATGAGCTAAAAAGGGAATTGACCCAAGTATATGCTTTCAAATATTTGGTTATGTAATTGATTCCCAGAATCCCATTTCGGTGAGGTGATGCATTACTTTTCAACCAGATGTATGTAAATAATATTTGATTATATTTACTTTGTTATTTAAGCTTTTAAATAATTGCTACTCTAATTTCATCCTAAAGTTCTTCATTTTATTTTTGTACCCAAATTAGTTACCAAATCAAATATAGTATTAAATATATATTAAAATACAAAATAGTAAAAAAAAGTACAAAATATATATTAAACGTGTATTAAGCAACGCATGCATTTTTTTTTATAAGTCGGAGTAGTGTCTTCAGGGTGCAGACAGAATGGATGTTGGTAAATGGGTGTAAATATAACAATCCAACTTATAATTTACACAATAGTCAAGGACTATGATAAAACTGAGATCTTGCATTAGGTGAAATTTTACATACACCGATTATTAGGATGAGCGGTTAATAGTGAACTTAATGAACTCCTGAGATGTTGAACTTGATGAATTTTTAGGTGCAACAATTATTAGGAAGAGAAGCATATTCATTTCAGCTGTGACTAAAGATTAATTCCAAGGAAAGAAAAAGGGCAAGGGGAAATGATACAATAAAGTTACTTTTTTTTTTTTTCTTAAAAAAAGAGAGTAGGAAAGTTCATTGCTAATCTAGTTCACAATTGATTACATGCACTGTGATGTCAGTAGCGAATAATTGCAGTATTTTTGGTGTTTCCATGGAAATGTTATAGGCTTGTGTTTCATAAAATACATTCCACCAGCAATTTTGCCATTCCTGCATAACCACACTATCATTAGTTATAACCATGGGATGATACACATGTTCAACAGACAGCAACATTTATCCAATGTAATATTAAACAAAATGGGCTTAATGGAACATGACCTTAGGTATATAACACAAATCTAGAAACCAAGAGCATATAAATGGAATAGACTCAACTCCACAAACTCATATGGAATTACTTACTATGAGAATGTAGAAACCTAAACCTGATTAAACATGGAGTCATTCGTCTCGAGTAGCAGGATCCATTCCAGTAGAAGGGCTGTCAGCAAAATATTCTTGGTGCCTCACATTCACCCCATACTGTTCATACAAGATATCAAAGAAACTAAAGCTTCCAGAATAAAAGCTTCCAGAACCTTCTGGTGCCTGTCCCTTTTATCTTTTGGAATTGTTACTTGTCTTGCTTTCAAGTGCCTACAGTTAAACTCTAGTCATAATGTCATGCCAAATTGCCAATATAGTAATGCAAAAGATGTGCAGAATAAGAAACTAAAGATGAAGCACATTGTCATATCTCATATCTCATATCCATTAAACTAAGAAAACCAACAAACATTGACAAAGATTCTGGCTTTCTCGCTCTTAGATATGTTCTACTTCCTTTTCATCTTCCAATTGTAGAATATGATTCAACTCTGAGAGGACGTATCCTGAAGATGAATCATGTATGCTGCACTTTGTAAAATTTCTCAAATGCATTTCTATAGCCAAGTTAACTTTGTCCTGCATACGCTGAGATAATCATTTTTGAGGTTTAGATATTTCTTCCATTTACATGGAAATTGCTGTAAAATTTTTAATTTTCCTTCTAATGTTATAATCTTAGTTTTACATGATGTCTTGTGAGATGGTCCAGAGGTTGATGACGTAGAATGTACTATACCAAATGCATTATTACTACTTATTACTACTAGTTGCTTATAACTTTTGTATAAAGCGTATTTATAATACATATTTCAAAAGTATTTACAAATGATTATATGTCATTATTTAAAAACTTTATTAAAGAAGTAATTATATATATTTCTAAAATTATGCACATATTATTACTCCAAAAATAGATACATATTTCTATTTTGTTTTTCTTTTCGATAACTAACATTTCGTGTGAATAGCTGTAGCCTCATACTTTCTACTTTCGATTGTACAATATTGACTTTGCCATATGGTTCATTAATATTCAATTTTGCTAAAAGGCACAACACAAATAAACTAACAACTTTACATATTTAAAATTTAAAAAATTACAATTTCAAGCTCTATATTAATTTGCTGTTTTTATATTGTCTCCTTAAATGGAATTGTTGTTGAAGTAACTTAATTAAAATAAAACTTTTAATTTTTTAATTTTAAATAAAATATTCTTATATTAAATAAACAATATAGCAAAACTCATAGAACAATACTAGCCTTTAAATTTGAGTTAACATGTAAAACACGTCTTTATTTCGTATGTTAAAACATGTGTAAAATATTAAATAACACAACTCTTCATCTTTATTTGATATATATTTTATATAATTAATTTCCAACTATTGAAAATAAGAATTAATTGCTTTTAAAACACTCATTAAATATACTCCAAAAATTTGAAAGAATTTCTCGTTGGAGCAAAGAGCTAATTAAGATGATATATACTCTTAACACAATTAATTAGAACACACATAAACGAACTCTAGCTTTAATTTAATTATGATTGAAGCATGCATACACATAATATATAAATTGAATGCCTTGTAAGGGAAGATATCCGTTTCTTTGTAGCGTAAGAAATGAATGGTAAGAAAGAAAAGTCATTGCACAGTTGTTCTGAAGAGTATGGTATGGAGATTGAGTTCTCTGGCCAGAGAATCAATGAAGTACATTAAGCCATCATAGAATGCTCTTCAGAACAATGCTATGACTTTTCTTTTGTACCATTCATTTCCAATGCTACAAAGAAACGGATATCTCTTTGTGTCTGGGCTTGCTTCTTTAGACTTAAAAAGAAGAAAAGAAAAGAAGAGAATGGAATGGTTGGGTGTGTTAAAGGGGCGAAAAAGAAGAGAGGAAATAAAGAAGGGAAAGGTACTGAAGTGAAAGTGTGTGGATAGAGAGAGACCAACACCACTACTTTATACAATTCCAATTAAACAAGGCCGTAACTTATTAACTTACCATTAAGATTAGTTTAATTCAAAGTACATAATAAAGTGTGGGAACCATAGAAGACATAGAAGATGCGTGCTAGTTTATGATGATGTTTTTTTTAGCAGAGCATCATCACTTTCAACGAGTGGGGGGACCCTTTTATCCACGTTGCTCATTATTATGATTTCCACTTTTTTGGCTTTTTCATACAAATTATTATTAAGATTGGATCATGGTATTATAATTCGTCGGTTCGCGTCTTAGTATTCTAATATCCACCGAATTAAATTACAAATTGAAACCTTTTAAGGTTTATTATTAGGCAATGATCTTCTAAAATCAATAATCAGCAAATAAATAGTTTTCCTCCATCTAACTCATCAATTCAACTATTACTACTTAGGAACTAACTGAACATACATGCGAACTAATTTGAAGAAGAAAAAGGTTAGGACTTCATGTTATCATTATTGTACATAATTGATGTTCTTAGTTTAGGTAATACACCAATATCAACTAGGGAGATTAAGTGCTACCTTTTATTATAACTCATCATGTATGTCAATATGGCCAAGTTAGAGAAGGTATATTCACTGTCACGCTAGAAATTAATTTGTATTAAAAATGGAATGAAATATATGCAGAAGAAGAACACACTTAATGTATCATAATAATATAGCTAGAGCTAGCCAGTTCTAAAGCTAAGTGTTTGTAGAGAATATGCAGAATACAGTTATGTTCCATATGAAATTGTTTCTCTCTCTTTTTAAAATAAATAAATAAATGTGTCTATACTCATGTGCTAAGATACTGTAGTAGCATATACATGTCTTGATTGCATCCTTTGCTTTCGCAACAAGCATTCTATTCTGCCTTCTTAGTTCTCAGGAATTGAGCCTAGATCTTAATTGAGGGAGACAATTATAGAAGTTTAATTTCATATATAAAATTGAAAAATAATTGACTTGCTCCTTTCTTTGATAGTACCTACTCTCTTGCATCTATCATGTATGCATATCTACTCTGATCCCCTTCTTCCTCCATTTCTATAATTCTCAATTATTGAAGGCCCACTTGATTAATTAGGGGAACAAGAAAAAATATATAGTAGGTAATACTTGGCAGTGGCACTTTAGAAGAAAGGGAGAAAAATATCTGTGTGTCTTAGATGTTAGTTTATTGAGATTATATTATTATTGATGGATCACGTGAATTTGGCTTACTTAATCTTATATCTTTCACTTTATCTCTATAACTATAAGCAAAGGTGACAACAATGGGGATGTGAAATCTTCTAGTGTCTTTATTAAATAAGTTACTTTGAGTGAAACAATATTCAAAACAAATCTCTTTAAACATGATGATAGCTCCGGCTTTAATTTTCAGATGTGGACAAAAATAAAAGGCTGAACAAGAGAGCTACAATAAAGGGAAGGGTTACAAAATTTGATCTTTCTGAACAAATTATGAAAATACATATATTCCAAAAAAAAAGGGTGTTAAAGCAAAAATTGGGCATGATGCCCAAACTGACCTGAGAACTAAAAAAAGAGAGTACTCCTTTATAAACTTTTCCAAATCCTCATGTGCCAATTACATTGCTTTTGCGGAAATTTTTAGTCGCGTGTTGCAGTTCACGCCATGAAAATCTTCTCAGTTGCCAAAAGAAAATTTGGCTCTCATCTTCACCTGCAAATTTCACAAGGTACTTAACTTCTGTTACAAGTTTTTTAGATGCCATCACATTTATGATGCTTTGAAGGTATCTAAAATCATTCATATACATATATGTGCACAAATATTTTTTTGCATTTTAATTAATAATTAACAGAGGCATATTATAGGCTGACAATTTAGTTAACAAAATTTTAGTATGTGAAATTTCATTTCTAATAATGTGGATATGTGAAATTTTACAAAGTGGTGCCTTTCAAGTATCATGTGCTTGTTTCATTCTTTCAGGACGAAATTATCAGCATTTCAAACTTTATTAGTAGATAAATTTGTGGTTTACTTGTTATTAATGTGTGCTATTAGAAAAGAAACTTGCATTGAAGGGAATGCTTTTTTTTTCCTTACCTGAAACATCAAAAAAGACATCAGTTTTATGTCTATGCATGTGATTGTATCTATATACAGAGATAGCCCCAAGAATTATCAGTGCAAATAAACCACAACTTGCAAAACCAACAATCTTTACAAATTTTGGTTTGTTGGTTGAACCTGCAATAAGAGGGAAAAATATAAGCATCTCTTCTTCTTTCTTAAACATTAGTTAAAGCTATGTGGACAAAACATAGCAGTTTATGCAAACATTAGTTCATTCTTTTTTTTAAGTAGGTATTAAATATTTAAGTTTTGTTTTATGTATATAATAATCTATTGTTTAGTGACGCATATATAATTTTTTTTGTCATTCAAAAATCAATCAGACAAAAAAAATTTAAGATATTCCATACCCTATAATTGCATGGTGGCTACTCCAATGAAGATTTAATGATTGTCATCATGTGAAGATATATTATTTTGATCATTAGATAATAGATTGTAGGACTTGATTTTTATTTAAAGTAAAAGTGTTACTTTTATTTAAAGTGTTGCTAAACAAATAAGTTATACTTTTTAAACAAGAATTATTATAAAAAGACATTTTTGATATCTTCACGTGAATAGTTGTCTAATTGCATAATCGGTTTCTCCTTAACTACTCTACATATATAATATTTTTTTTATTGCATGCCAGTACGGTATCAATGTCCATATCATCATTCTGCTTCCAAAAAAATAGAGCAAATGTAAGACTGACAAAGTCAAGAAGAAATCAATTAATAAATGACACAACCCAAAGCATAATATATACACTATATATGCATAGAAAATATAAAAATTTAAAAAGGGGTTTATTCTGTGTCTCACGTTGTAATAAATAAAATAACAAATAACCAACAAAAATATAAAATACAAGATAGCAAGATGACCACTAAATTAAAAGTTGTGTGATACAATTTAGACAAAAAATCAAAGTTATTATTGGCTTAATGTAAAAATTGATTAATAAATTGCAGCGATGCTGTGAATGATTACATAGAAGGAGCCAAAGGAGTAGCATGTGAGATTCTTGATCTTGTGGTAGAGGATTTGGGAGTCCAAGACAAATTTGCACTTAGCACTTGAGAACTCTCGGCTTGACCAGTTCAAGGTTCACCATGACACCCCTTATTAACTGCTTGCTTCTCCATCAAATTTGAAGTAGCACATAGGTCCATGTCCCAATTCCAAGTACTTTGTTTAATTTTGTTCATGCTGGGAGGGTAGTGATTGATCCTCAGCACTAAGTCATTTGCACGTCTTTGATTAGCTTGCTAAGTGTAAACTTGTCTTGGACTCTCAAACCCTCTATTACAAGATCAAAAATTTCACATGCTACTCCTTTGACTTTTTCTATGTAATCATTCACAGCACCGCTGTAATTCATCAATCAATTTTTATATTAAGTCAATAATAACTTTAATTTTTTATCTAAATTGTATTACACAACCTTTAATTTAGTGGTCATCTTGCTACATTGTATTTTATATTTTTGTTGGTTATTTGTTACTTTATTTATTAACCCTGTTTTAAATTTTTATATTTTCTATGTATATATAGTGTATATATTTTGCTTTAGGTTGTGTCGTTTATTAATTGATTTCTTCTTAACTTTGTCAGTCCTACATTTATTCTATTTTTTTAGAAGCAGAATGATGATATCAACACTGATACCATACTAGCATGCAATTAAAAAAATATTATATATGTAGGATAGTCAAAAAGAAACCGATTATGCAATTAGACAACTACTCACGTAAAGATACTAAAAACATTTTTTTATGATAATTCTTGTTTAAAAAGTATAACTTATTTGTTTAGCAATACTTTAAATTAAAATAACACATTTAATTTAAATAAAAATCAAACCCTACAATTTATCATCCAAAACACAAAAACATAGATCCAAAACATCTGAAGTGCTTCTCTCTCTAGTCTTCACTCTTTCTCTCTCTCCTGAAATTTAAACAGAGATAAAAAAGAGAACGTACATGAAAAAAAAATACAAACTTTTTGTCCACCAAGATAAGAATAAAATAAAGAGAGAAAGAGCATCTAATCTAATCTATGTGACTAACTGGAAGAAAAGAAGTAGGAACAAAATATAGGATTCGAATTTCAAATATTTCACTAATTTTCACTAACCTGAATGAGATCCACTTCTTTGAAGAACGAATGAATTCACGTGATTATAAGCATGAAAGCTAATTCCATGAACCCGTTTACTTGTGCAAAGACTGCAACAAAGTAAAGCACAAATTTGAAGTTCAAACTTGAGAGAAAAAGAGAGAAGAGTACAAAAAAGTGAGGTTTCCCACTACAGAAAAATACGAGAAGAGATAAAGTGAAAAAGCACAAAAAAGCAGAAAAGGACGAAATACAGTTAGGAAAAGTCTAGGATGTTAACAATTTTGTTGAATTTTGGTCAGCATATAACTAACAGAGAAAGATGAATTATTGAAAAATTTCATACTAATTTTACACCATTAAATTATCATTAATGACTATTTAATGACTACCAATCACAAAAATTGTTGGTCCTCTAACATTGCTCATAAAGTTATGATCTTGTCAACAATGAACAAAAAAAAAAGAGCATAGTGTAGCGTAGGGGCATCAAGTAATTATCATTACCGAATAAAATATTAATTATTAATTAGTAATGTAACAAAAATTAAATAAATAACTAAAAGAGACGAGTAATTAGGTAGAGAGATGCTCAATCAAATTAAGAAAATAAGCACACAAGATGTCAGAGAAAGAACAAGGAAAGTAAAGTTCAGAATATAACTGAAGTAGCTGAAGGTGGTTACTCCATGAACATCTCGGTGTGAACTGTGAAGTTAATATTATAAATTATTAGATAATTTAATATATTTTTCTGCATATATTTGACTAAATTATTTAATTATTTATAATATTATCTTCGAGTAACTACCGTATGGTAGCTGAAAGCCTAACACATAATGTAAGTAGAAACATTTCACAACTAAAAAAATATAAGAAAGTAAATATAAGAATAAAAAAAATAGTTGTGAGAAAGAAGACAAACATACACAATATGCAAATCTGCAATTAGCAATGGTGCTAAAAGAGAGGAAAGAAAAAGATGCTAGTGTTAAATGAAGGCAGATGCAACATTAACCACCAAATTAACCAAGTAAAGAAATGTGTTGAGGAAAAAGAGGAATGGTAACCTTAGATGCAGGGAAACTGCTATTATATGGATAGCTGCTGCTATAGTAGGAGTAGCTATATGTATGTATGTTGTTGGAGGAAAATTAAGAGTATAGTGCTATTATATGGATAATCGAGATAGCTCTGGTGATCAGAAGGGATTTAAAAAAGAATAATAAAAAAAAAAATTGGTTTGAGTAGAAGGTGATTGATGAAAGTTGTGAGTAGCTAACTGGAGTTTAGTTTCTGGAATGGGGCTATCCGGCTATGGCAGCATATGCACCCTCACCTTCCTCTATTTATACACTCATCTTCTATGGCCCACCATATATATATAATTATAATTATAATAGTAATAATAAGAAAAAAATGACAAAAATTGGGAATTCATACTAGTGTCTGTTTGGAGAAGGCACTACCATATGTATATAATTTAAAATCATATTAAGTTAGTTAGGCAATTAATTTGGATCTAAAAAGTTAGATGATTGATTTTTGTTAGAATATAATTAGAATCGATTAGGATCAATTAGAGAGTTTATGTATTTTTTTTCTCTTTATTTAGTTGTTTTAAATAAGTTTTAAACTCAAGTTGTTGAGGGGATGTTAGAATATAATTAGAATCAATTAGGATCAATTAGTATTATTTAGTATATCTGAATATTTATTATAGGAGATTACGTCTTTATTATTACGATTTTCTTAGTACATATAAATACCTTTTTATATTATATCATTCCAGATAATTTAAATATATTCAATAATACACAAATTCTTTCTTTAGTTTAATCTCTTGTTTCCAACAATTTTCATAATCCTGGTCCTGTAACTCTGTAAACACCCGGTGAGAATATTCGAAATTAATGGTCATTTTTGTATTGGTATGATGAAGCTTTCTATAGGAGACTCTGTCCTAATATTTTTTATATTAGTGCTGAGTTGGCTTTGTTAATTATAAATGACGTTGGATTAGATAAATGATCTCTTATTTGGGCTTCTATTTAAAAATGAACTGAGATGAGACTGGGACACTGGATAAGTGGGTATAACAAAATTGGAAAAGACCAATATAGTTGGTTTTATGAGATAGAGAAAGTCCAATATTAATACTTTGTTTGATTGAGATAGATTTTATGGACATAACATAGTATTACACCTTTTTAGAGTAGATATTGAGTCGTATATCACATATAGATGACAATAATATGAATAAGTTTTGACATAAAATAATAATGAATATAACAATAATATTAATAATTCAATAATAATGAATAACTCTAAACCCTAGTAACATGTTTGGCTTGCATGAACCCTCTTTGATTGAAATAGAATTATCAATGTAAGGCTCCAAATAAGTTATTATAATTAGTATAAATTTATATGATTTATAGATTAGATATATAATTAGCTATATGTATTTAACTATTTAAAAATCTGAAATAAATAATTCTATTACATAATATTATTTTATATTTACCTAATGAGTATACTTGGATTGGGTCTAATTATAAGAATAAAATTAATTTTAAGTATAAATAGGATAAATAAGAATAAAAACTAGTGTAATAGATTATTCAATATATAAAATGTCAATATGATTTTTGTGACAAATACTAATAGTGCTCAAATGCAAATTATATGTTACTACTACATAAAAAGTGCTATATAAATTATAAAATTGTGTGTCATTAATCAATGAAAGGAGCTATTTTAATTATAATTCACTTATGCAATGTAATTTTAATTTGGAATTAGATATATTAAAAAAGTCAAAAACATAAAAAAACTGGGAGATAAATTAGATATATAAATATAATAGAAATTTATTTATGTACAGGGTGAAATGATCATTTTAATGGTCAAAGGAGTCAAATGTGGTGTGCCACATGTGCAAATGAGCAAAAACATGCTCCCTAATTTTAGATCAATCCTTTTTATAGCTGTATTTTAATAGAAGTGTCTTTATAAATATATTTTTAGATGTGTCTCTTTATATATGTGTTTAAAATATAATAACTAATCATTATTGATAATAAGTTAACAGATAATATATTGGTACCCTATACTTTTCCATTTTAGATTGATTTAATATCAAATGAGCCTCAAATATAAAAGAAAATTTCCTTAAAGATCCTGGTTCATTAAAGACCTTAATAATCTTTCACCATCATAAAACTCTCCTTTCTTAGACATAAAGTATCTTCTTAACTTCTTTTTGCCACAAATATCATTAACAAATTAAAAGATACACATATTCATACAGGATAATCTCAAGAAATGGAAAATGTACAAAACCCTGTAAAAAAAAATTTTTACCAAATAACCATATGGATAATACAAGATATCAAAATGAAAGGTTTTACACTGTCATTTTTAGTACTGACAATGTTATATATGCAAGAACGCAATTTATAAAAATTAGACATGCATCCATTACAAAAGTAGTGCTTATCACAAACTCTACTAATTGAACGAAATCTCATCAGTATTAATTCCAACCTCATCAATGTTTGGCAGTGTGTCAATAGTCTCCAAGACTGTGAGACTATTTAATTCATATATGTATATGCCTTGTCTTGTAAAATGAGAACGAGTCTGCAACGAAAAGAAACAGAAGAGAGATGGGATTATTCTTAACAATGATAGTGAATATTGAGAAAATGGCATGATGGTGTAATCAAATATTCATAAAATAGATCAGAGTCCAAGCAACTTCACTAGTATCCAACTTCGTTGAAAACCACCACCAACCATCTTTGATGAGCACTCGATACCCAAGAATTGTCCAATAACATTTTAGCAAGAGTAAATCATGAGTGCACACAAAACAAAACATAACAAAATAGGAAAAGAGTTGAAAAAATTGAGATTTTTAGCTTTCTCTATTCGTACAAACAGCAAGTATTGAAGTTAGAAAGTTTAATTCCCTAAGAACAATAGAAATTGTTGAATTAAACAGCGGCATCTTGGGAACAAAGATAGCTGTATCACTCAGAACAATATAAAGACAATCAGATCATAGAGAAAGCTCAATCCAAACTCACACACAACACAATGAAGAAAAGCAACTACCTTATCACCAACACCAACAATAGCAAGAAGACTTGAGCTGAACAACATCTCAACAATAATAAAACCTCCAACACCTACGAGATGGAAAAGTTCATAAATATTTAAGAAGATAGCAGGGCATGTGAAAAATTGAAATATTCATAGAGTTTGAGTTACACATGTTTGGTGACAAAGCCTTCCTGTATTGGTATTAAATATTCTGAATCCATCCCTAATGCCAATGGTGAGGCAACTGTAGCAAAGAATAATAAAATTAGTGAGAGGAAGGATTTAATTGAGAATGAAAGAACACGAAAAATAGAGTAAATATTTTTATTACTCAAGTCAACCAATATCCTTTTCCTTTTGATGTTTACAAGTTTTCTTTTATTTTATTCATTTTATCTAAAATAGTTGTTTAGAACTCATGGTCAGACTTTCAGTTCCAAAAGGCATTTGTTTGGCAGCATTGGTAATATTAGACTAACAATTGGTTTCCACCAATTTTTTATGCTAATATCTCAAAACAAGCTAGACTACTACAATCCAATAAACTCCAATCAGAACAGGCTTTTCTTTCAATAAGGAGGCTTTTTATTTCAATAAGGAGCGCAAAATTCTTTGAAACATAGTCACCGCTCAGCGGTAGCTGAGGTGAAAGGGGAACATATGCCTTAGAAAACAACCAAAATCCATGACATGTATGTTAGTCATATTACTTGCGGTCTACTCAGTTAGCAAAGGCAGCAAAACAAGCAGTATCTCAACCCAACAAGTAGAAATCACAATCAAACAGAAATTACCAACATCCAGATTTTCTTTGGGGAGTAAGACATTACATCATTCAACTCCAGGGACACATAAGTATAATTACTACCCAAAATTTTAATTATTCAACTTTCGCATTAATAGGGATTAAAATAAGCTTATGAACAGAAACTTCCTATATCTATTTAAACAACTTCACTAACAAACACTTTTGCAATCCTGATACTACAAGTCTACAAACAACATCCTATATCTGCCCATTTTACTATTTTACCCTTCTCTCTCACTGCACTTTTCACTTCTTCCGGAATTGACTTGATCGTTTCTGGTCTTATCACCCATAGAAACCTTTGTTACCTGTTTTCTAAGTCGTACGCTACTTCCATTAGTTCCTTCTCTTCCCAGCTCGCTATGCTTCCTAAACTCACGAAATAAACGCGGCTCTTGTTCGTTCAACCATGTTATACAGCTATAGTCTTCTTCTATGAGACTTGTTAAACAATTATTACTATTCTCTTGCGTTTCTAATGATGTCATGCACATGTGTAAAAGTCATATGGGAACACACCAACTTTGTAGAGGTTTTGGAGTTTTAGAGCGACGAAAATTCGAAAAATTCGATAGTGTTAAAGATACGGAGTAGTTTCCACTCACCATGTCCTCTTTGGTAGCTTTCGCAACATACAAGATCTTTGCTAGACTCTTGTTTTTTCTTTTCTTGTTCTTTATTTTCATTTTGCTTTGCTTTTCTTTTATTTTTCTCCATGTATTATTTTGAATAACTAATTGTTTAATTTTATAATATAACAAAAATGTATATTCTAAATGTTTTAGTTAAAAAAATATTATATTTTAAATATAAATATTTAATTTAATTTAAGATAATTTTTTATAGTGTATATATATATATATATAATAGTAGAGTGTTAGTCTGTTAAATTTGTTTTTTTTTAATTGTAAAAATAGATTTGAATAAAAATTTATTAAAAATATTAATAGTGAGAAATTTTCAGGGCAATTTATATATTTAAATAAAACTAGAGAAACCTTTACTCAAATACACAAATCTAAAAGTTGTTACGTGTTTGTGCAAAATGCATTATTATGTAAACCGTGAGAGCTAATCACGATTTCTGATTTGTACATAAACCGTGACTGGCAGGGAGGTTTTATGGAAGGAAAAGTTTGGCTGTAAACCGTAGCCACCAACCACGGATTAGGAAGGAAAAGTGTTAGACATAAACCACCGTGGGTGGCTACCACGGTTTATGAGAAATTTTGCGTTAAACCTAAAACCTCTTAGGCTCCCACGGTTTAAGTTTATATGTATATATATACATAATCCGTTGATGCTCAACACGGATCATTTGGAAGCAATAAAAAATTTTGAAACCTTCATAGTTGAGAGAGTTTGAGAGAGAGGGTGGGAGAATTTGCTCAGGTTTGAGTGGTGGAGTCATGGAGGATTTTACATATATTTTTAAAATATAATATAGATACATTTTTAATTATATTAATAAGACGATTAATTTACGTCGGAATTCACAATATAAGAGTAACTTTTGTGAAACACGTTGAAGAGGATAAAAGTGTGTTTACGATATTCTTTGATGTTTGACAATTTTTTTTTAACGCCAACTTGATTCTGCATCCCAAAAGCTCGTTCATTATAAGCAAAAAATTATAGCTTCTGCATTTACTCAACCCACGTTTAGGTTGTTGCTTGTTATTATTAGTTTTTCCATAATTTTTTTTAAATAAATGCTAAGAATATTAAAATAATTAAAATAATTATAGTTTCTGCATTTACTCAACCCACGTTTAGCTTCTGCATTTATTCAACCCACGTTTGCATTAAAAATATTTTCAAAATGCATTAAAATTTGTTTCTGACGTACTCCGAATCAATTTACTTTCATCAAAAATATTTTTGGATCAACAGTAACTCTTAAGTGTGTGTTTGGATTCACGTTGGAGAAACTGGAATTTGAATGGAAGTGATTTTGTAGAATTGATTTTGGGTAGAAGTGAGTTTGTGCCAACATGATTTATGTTTAGCAAATTTTACTAAAATTGATTTTGATAAAATAAATATTGTTTGGATAATATTAGTTAAAATCACTTTTAGATAAATAATTAATTAATTACTAAAAAAATATAATATTAAATTATAATATTATTTTTTTTAAATATATTTAATTTTTTTATATTTTTTAGTATCTTTATATAGTATTTTTTTATAGTACTCTATTTTAGTATATTATAATTTTTGATTCTTATAATAAAAATTAATATTTATTGATAAAATTAAAAATAATATATAAAAATGGACAACTTTTTAAGTATTTTTTTATAGTAAAAGTAATATTTATTTATTAAATTAAAAATAATATATAAAATAACATATTTTAGTATTTTTTTAAATAATCTTAATAATTTTATTTTTATTATTATTTTAGATTCTAATTTTTTACCAGTTAGATTTTTATTATTATTTATAATTAATTTTTTATTTAATTTATCATTTCTAATAGGAGCAATAATACATATTACAAAAAATTAAAATTGTAAACAGTGCATAAAAATTAGAATAATTATTTTAATATTCTTATCATTTATTTAAAAAATTATGAAAAAACCAATAATAACAAGCAACAACCTAAACGTGGGTTGAGTAAATGCAGAAGCTATAATTTTTTGCTTCTAATGAACGAATTTTTGGGATGCAGAATCAAGTTGGTGTTCAAAAAAAAAAGTTGTCAAACATCAAAGAATATCGTTCAAAGTACTAAAACACACTTTTATCCTATTCAACGTATTTCAGAAAAGTTACTCTTATATTGTGAATTTCAGACGTAAATTAATCGTCTTATTAATATAATTAAAAATGTATCTATATTATATTTTAAAAATATATGTAAAAATGAATCTCTCATGCAGGTTGAATCTCACCCACATATATATAGATATTCCCTCCTCATAAACCGTTGTAGGCTACAAGGGTTTATGTCAATTACCATTCCTTCATAAACCGTTGCTGGCAGCAAGGTTTTATGAAAATTTTCTTACATTTATAAACCGTGGTAGGTTACCACGGTTTATGGTCATTTTGTTTCAACACGTAATCCGCCCCTGCCAGCCACGGTTTATGTACAAATCAAAAACTGTAGTTGGCTCCCACGATTTACATAATAATATATTTTGCACAAACACGTAACAACTTTTTGATTTGTATATTTGGATAAAGGTTTCTCTGATTTTATTTAAATATGTAAATTGCCCACATTTTCGCATTCTCTGTGTTTAGCTTTATCTGATTTTCAAAAAGCATTAAAAAAACCTTATTTCTGTTTTATTAAAACAAACAAACAAATAACTAAAAAGATTAAATAAATACTTATTTTTTTACCTTAAAAGTCAGAATCCTCCATATGTAATAGATATGTTATATGTTAATTAAGATTATAAACATCGATAATATTTTATTTTATGACATGTAAAAAGATATTTAACTTATTTTCTTTTTTTACTATAAATATGATATTTTTATCCGTTAGGCGTTAGGAAACACGTTTATAATAAAATCATTTTGAAGGTTCTAATATTTGTATGAATGAAATAATTATTGTCCCACATATTGATATATCTCAAATAATTAACAATCTTAAATTTATACATTTAAATTGATATAAAAAAAAAGTGATAGTTGAGTCTTTATTAAAACATAAAAATCTTCGAATCTTTTATAGATTTTATATATCTTCAAAGGTATTTTCAAATATTTTTAATTTTTTTTACTGATAATCTAAAAACAACAAATATATATATATATATATATATATATATATATATATATATATATATATGTGTGTGTGTATGTTTAGTAACCAAAGAAAATTAGCTAAAACAGCTATAATTTATCTTATTTAACATTTATTAATTGTCGTGACAATTAATGAATACTAAATAAAGCAAGTTCCGATTTTTTTTTCCTAACATTACTCATATATATAATATATTGTTTTATATATATGAAACTTTAATTTTAAGTTAATGTATAAAGACATTATAAAGATGAAATATCCAAATAAAATTTGATTTTTTTAATCTATATAATTTATTTTAATTAATGTATAGTTTCTTTTGTAACTATCTAGTTACTTAATTAATCGTAAAGAATTATTAATCTAGACATAAGCAACAAAGAAACAAATCTTTAATTTGTATGTTCCGGGCAACAAACTCAAAAGAGAGGACAAGCTAGAAGTTGTGTAATGATGAGTCAGATAACAAATACGAAAGAATTTTTTTTTTGGTAAATCAAGTATACAAAGCTACAAGATGGTGTTAAAGCTAAATTATATATGATGGTCGGAAAAGAAAGTGCAAGGCTAAAAGATGTTGTTAATTTCCAGACACGATATTTTCTCTATTATTATGTTGTAACTGTATTATAAGATATATTTTAAAGGAAAAAAATAATAATTTTATATTTAAGGTATTTACAATATTCGCTACTCTCAACCAAAATTATATCACTAAAATATGCAGAAACAATAATTAAAAAAAAAACTACGCTAATAGTTTTATTTTTTATTTTTTTGGTATTAATAGTTTTTATTTTTTTTATTTTCACTTATTAGGGCATCTTATTCTTTTGACCAAGTCGAACAATTTAAAACTAGGTAAACCAAATATTTATTTATTTATTTAAATTTTTTTTTACGAAAATAATTTTTCTTAGTAAAAACTAAAATAAAAAATTAATATTTCATGAACCAAAAAATTAAAAACTAAAATACAAAATTTAAACTTCTATTCTTATTTATTTTAATTTTGTTGATATTTTATTTGAATTCAAATGAAGATATTTTTTATTGATATTTATATTAATATGAAATAAATACAATTAACTTAAAAGTAAAAAATATCAGGCATAAAACAGTATAAATAATAAATATAATTAATTCGATTTACATATTACACCCTCATCCAACAATAAATCAAATCAAATGTGATTTGATTTGCTACCTAGCATGCTAAATCGAATTCAATTAATTTGATTTGCATATAAATAGTATAAATTAAATTAATTTAATTTACGTAAAAATATTTAAGTATGTGTGACAAAAATTAATTTAAAATATTTGTATAGTTTCAAACTTCAAATTATTTTATTTATGTAAATTAGTTTAACAAATAAGTTTATTAAAGTGATAAAGTCCCTCCTATTTTACCCCAAAACAAAGTCCACTCAAAAAATTGCATAAGACACTTTTTTAAAATATTTTCATAAATAAAAAAAATTATTTTCTAAATTTGAATTCAAAATCAGTAACTAAGAAATTAAAGTATGTATCATTTTGAATAATAAAATATTTGTTAAAATTAAAAAGGGCTAGGGAAGGATTAAAAAGAAAAAGTAAATAAGCCATCAAACTATTTTTAAAAAATAAAATAAAAACACTCACTAGGGATAAATAATGTTTACTAATACATGCACTTGGGCACGTACAACAACAACAATAATAATAATAATAATAAGACGTGTATGGTGATGATGATTAATTGACAATAAAAGTATAATTAGACGTGAAAGGAAAGGCATGGTAAGAGAAGGGTTAGTTCACGTGCACTCACACACAATGGAAAGCAAAGGCTGACGTGAGCAAAGGCAAAACAGCTTTGCCATTGATACATATAATTGGAAGTGCTCTTCACGTGACCAAATAAAGGACACCAATAATTGTATCCTACGCCAATTATAGTGTACAGTTGCAGTTGATAAAGAGACAGAAGACCATCTAAATATATTAGGGAAGGAAGCTATGGCGAGATTCTTCAATGGTTCAAAGGATAACTGAAGAGGATGCTAATTCATAAGGGAGAAACAATTTATTATTATTATTATTATTATTATTATTATTAGGTTTCATTATTCTGTTATAGTTTTTTAAAATTTTTAATTAAATTTCTGTATTTTTTTTAATTGAGTCATTGTACTAATTTTTTATTGGGTCCTTATATTTTTTTATTTGAATTTTTACACCAATTTTTTTTAGTTAGGTCCCTATAAAGTTAAGTCAATTACTGTCAAGAGAGACCTAATTAAAAAAAATTTGGTGAAGAGACCAATTAAAAAAAAATATAAGAACCTAATTAAAAATTTTCCAAAACTATAAAGACCAACGAAATAATTAAACTTTTTTTTTATTATTATTATTATTATTATTATTATTATTATTATTAGATAAAAAAAATAGGTAGTACATGGCATAATATAACTATGTGCATATATATGGTAAAAAATTATATTTGACAAAAATATAAATTATTTATTATATGAAATTTGTGGCATAAACAATATCATTCTAACAAATAGAATTTTAAGAACAAAATTCAACCTGGCATAAAAAAATAGTTATAAGTTTATATTTTATAATTTAAATGTCACCAAATTATTATAAAAAAATAAAACATTAATTTTAAAATAAATAAAATAAAATGATATAACAAAATTTAGAAAATATATATTTTTTTCAAGAAATAGTTTAATTTCACTCTTACTCTTTCTATTTATAAAATATATTTTTTTATTTTTATATCTATTATTTACCTTTTTAAAGAAAAAATTCGAATGCAAAATTAACTCATTAAGGATCGTAATGAAACTTTATTTCTCTTAAACAAAATAGAGCGATTGGTTATTCTTTTCTCTGTGATCTATTATGGCAGGTGTGGTGCAGTTGGTTGCGGTCTTTTGGTAAAAATTGCGTTATTTCTGGTACCATAAGGAAATTGTTTGAGAATTGGACTGATTGACATAAGCGAAAGGAAGAGTAGAAAATGTGACTGACTGAATTCTTTGCAGTAATTTGGAACATTTGGGAGAAACGTAATGCTAAGATCTTCAATAATAAAGAAGCAGGTGTTGAATTTTTAATAAGAAGGATGTTTCTGAGCTACACAATAAATGGACCGATAGTGATCCTTTTGGTTGTTGATGGCAATACCATAAATAGCAGAGATGTTATGTATGTCTATGTAGTATTTATTGTTTGGTTTGTTTGCTTCACTTTACAGTGTTGAACTTTCTTTGCTTAAAAAAAAAATAGAGCTATTGTTTGTAATTTAGGATTTTGAAATAAATCTTAAACTATATCATAATAAAATTTTCGGTGATGTTATATGATTAAATTATTTTAGTAATCAAGTTTAATTAATTGAGTTAATCAAATAATTTAACGATTAATAATAAAAAAATTTAGTTAAAAAAAAAAGAAAAAAAAGAGACACACAAAAAAAAGATTTAGTTAAATTTAATCACACAAATAATTTGTTTACCGACCAACATTTCTCTAAAGCATTAAAGCGTCATTGGCTTTTGTATGCTTGGAATAAAGGTCATGAAGTAATAAAAGCCAATTTATTTTTTAACTTAAATAAAACTATATTTTTTTACTATAAAACAATATCTTTTATTTTAAAATATAAAAAATAATTAAACAAGTACAGATAATAATTTATCATATATATAGGGATTAGGGAATTTTCTTTTATAGCCTCCAACTATTTTTTTTCTTTAAATCCCCTTTTTCATATTTTTTTTAAAAAAAGTATTCATTGTTAAACTTAAACTCAAGACCGTACCATTGGTTAAAAAAGCAAAGTGCTTATCATCTTGGTAATTTTATAGTATAGTTTTTAAAAAATAAAATTAAGAAATTATTTAAATTAATTTTAATAGTTTAGAAAGAATATATATATATATATATATATATATAATTGACGAAAATAATATTAATTTGATATTAATTGATTTTTTTATATTATCAGTGAATTAATTTAATAGTTTTCTAAAAATTATACTATAATATGTACTAGTATTCACACAAAAATCGATTTTAAGTTTTTAATATAGTCATATGTAACTTTTGTGGAGTAACAGATTGATTTTAACATCGTTATTAACATTGAATAATCACACATGTAAATGTCACCGTTGTACACAACAAGCACGTCAGGGAAGTGATATTTCTTACTAATCAGTAATGACATTTACCTGGCTATAGTTACGGATATAAGATAATGCTATTAACAAATTTAATTATTGATAGAGAGCTATACCCTACGTTTTATATAACAAACGTGTCAGAATAGAGGTCACACAAAGAAAAAAATATATATTCTCTGTGTAAATTTTATTCTGTACCATAGTGCGACCCTTGTCTCATTTTTATTTGGCACAGGACTTTCAATAAAAATTACTGTAAAGTGATGAACAATCTTTTTTTTAAATACTTCTATGATAATATTTTTATATAAAAATAATATTATAAATTATTAGATAATTTAATATATTTAATTAACTATTTAAAATTTGTAATGTCATCTTTATTTGAAAATATTATCACGTAAATATTTTTTTTAATTCATATCTTAAAACTTTTGGAAGTAAATTAAGGAGAATGCCAGCAAATGTTTTAGAGATGTGAAGAAAAATGATTTTATAATAAAAATAAATTATCATTATTTATATTATATTAAATATTTTATTTGACTTTAACATATTGAGTCATATTATAAACTTACCTTTTTTTAAAACGGTGTAATTCATGAAGATCAAGTTACAAGAGCCTTTATTTTTTGGGTTTAACCAAGTAGTGAAATATAGGAATTCATAAAGTGAGTGTGACTAAATCTGTGTTAATGTTAGTGTAAGACCAAAACATGGATATGCATTCGTATTGTTATGAATATTAGTGACACATTAATGGTATATATAAAGATAATATCAAATTGTTGTCAAAATATGAATCTTTTATATATATATGTTATTTATATTTTTATTTGTTTCGAATTATTTGATGGGACATGAGAGTTTTGGAGACAAATTTTATATCCAATCAATTATAGATCGAAAAGTTAATGCATGAAATAAAATGAATAAACAGAATATTTCGTATATGTTCTCATATAAGACTTATGCCATAAAATTGATGAATTTATAACTAATTAGTTTTGATATTTTTTGTTCAGACTCTATCTAATGGAATTTACAAGAGTTGCATGCAAAAGAAAACATCAGTTTTTTTTTTTTTAAAGTCTAAATGCAAAATGGTGACTGCTCCAAAAAAACTTATCAATAATGGGAATCCAAGAGTGTATCTAGATTTCACATGGCCAACTTCTTTTCTTGAATTCACTTCACACACATAGAAATTATAAATCTGATGCAAGAACTATTGATACTTTCTCAAGGTGGCTAATAAAGGCAACAAAAGTACATAACAACATGAGTTTTAGCTTCAAACGTTATATACTTATATTGCTTCACTTATATACTCTGCCAATTTTCAAGCTCACGTAAGTTTTTCCTTTATTTATTTTATAAGGCTATAGCTGTGACAATGTAAAAGGAGAAGAGATTCTTTAAGTGGATACACATTTTGATCTTGACTGTTTGTTTAATTTGGAGAGTGCATAAGAGATCTGTAATAAGGGTGCAACATATTTTCTGAAGAGATTCTGATTTGTCCATTGAATCAACAATGTATTCAATTTCTCTATCGTTTATCATCATGGACTAGTGCTTTATTTAGCTCTCGGAGTATACTCCAGCGTCTAAATTCATCTCCATTTAATAACTCACATTGTTTCATAGACAGAGATCTTGATGGATCTTGAAATCATCTCTAAATAACATATTTACTAAGAAAATGAGCAGTCTTTTTCTTGAGATCATGGAGCTTCTACGAACGAATTCAGGAGCTACGAAGAAAAAGACTTTGTAATGAGAGTGAATAACCACATCATCACACTGATCAAAACAAAAATATAATTTTTTTTACCTATTTATCACTATTTTTAGAATAAATTACTAAATTACTTAAGGAATGGAGAACAACTTAATTATTATTAGGCCAAAATACCAAACCACTTCTTATTATATATTATATATATTTTTTTTCTTAATGTATATAATCTACAATATTTATTATATATTGTTTTTATATTTATTTAATTTTAATTTTATATTTTTTTAAGTAATTATTTTTTCAATTGTATAAAATTATTAAAATGAGCATTACGATTTTATTAAATGGTAGCGGGTTCTAATTTTTTTTAGTTTATTATTATTTCTTTTAAGACTCAATTAAATGGAGTTTATAAGAGTTGTTTACACAGAGTTATTGTGAACAAAAAGTATACAAGAAAATCACTTGCTTTCTTTTGTGCTCTAGGAAGGACAAAATTGTCAATCTACCAAAGGAACTAATTACCGAAGAGAATCCAAAAAACTAGCCAGATTTCACGTGATCAAATTTATCTCAAAAGTCACAAGTCAGAAGTTAGAAGCATTACAGGACTAACCAAGAAACTCTTAAATCATTTACAAAGTGGCTTAATTCTGGACAATAATAATAATAATAATAATAATAATGCAACCAATTAAGTGCCGTGCATACATGTCCAACTGAAACTTAATAATTGATTTTAGTTTCTATCTATAAAATAGGTGTTGAATATTTATCAGAACATAGCTCTAAGAAATAAAAGGATTTGGGCTTTAATTTGGTGCATGTCTTGAACTTTCTAGTAGTTTATTTTGTAGAGTGCATCTAAGTATGTTTTAATAAAAACACAATTGAGATTATGTGTCTTCTTCAATAGAAATTATATATTTATCAAAGACCTGATTTGACTTACGAAATTGGACCTCTTTTAATAGATAGTTTTAAAAAAGACCTTTTTTGAAGGAGAATGGTATTACTCTATTTCTTCTGAGATATGCCTATATTGTTAACGGATTACAGATGGCTTGGTATCTCGGCATAAAGAAAATCATTTTTTTTGTTGATTCTGTCAAAAACATGAGAGGCATGAGAATCACCCCAATCAACTGGAGAAGAAGATTTTCCAAATGATACAGAGAAATTGGAGAATGGTGTTAAACATGAGTTTGAGTTTCCTTTTTGTTGATAAACCTTGTGCAGTGCTTAATTAGGAGTATTATTCTTGATGATGAGAGAGGGGTCTTCCTATCCTGTATTACTTTTATGAGGTAGTTTTTGAGCGTCTGTCCCGTTTCAACAAAAAAAAAAAATCACCTTGCCTTTATTATCAATGTTGTTAATACATTTGTGATTTATGTTATTGTTATGGATAAGTTTTATACACTCTGTGTAGAGGAAAAAAAATAATAATTAGTTTAAATCTATCTTTTATAGCTCTTTAATTTCTTTCTTTGTCTATCTTTGAAATGACTGCAAATTAAAAGAGTCAATGGAGGACTCTCAATAAAGAAAAATGATATGCTAACTAGCTAAGTTTTTAAATGGTTTTTTTCTCAAAACAAATAGCGAAACAATGCATCTATTTCTTGTTAAAAAACCACACCCAACCACAAATAACTTAGCAACTCCTGTTTTGCATTTATATTTTCATTTTGTTTACTAATATGCTTTGTATAGAATCTATTATCCTTTTCAGTCTAATAACTTGTTCACCGTTAGAATATTAATAATGGAGTTTTAGATTAACTTTAAATTTGAACTGACAAAGGTCATAATCTACTGTCACTCTAGTTCATAAAAACACCATACCAAATTATCTGTGAAACAATGTTTACGCGACTTTACAGCTCTATTTTTATTTTACAAACAACCATTTTTTTCATGTAAATTTAAAAATTCATATAAAAATGTACTTATATAAAAATAATAATTAAAAGAATTTTGTTACCTTGTGCTCTAAAATTATATATTAAGATTATTATAAAAAATTTATTAAAAATAAGTATTATTAGAGAAAATTTACTTTGTTCATTTTTTTTATCTTTTTAATTTTTTCTTTAATTAAATTATTTATAATGAATGAAAAAAAATATTTTATTGATGAAAAAAAGGACTAAGTTCTAATTTTTTCATAAAAATTAACTTTTATACTTTTTAAAAAATTATATAACTTTTTTTATTTTATTAATTAATTAAATATTTATTAATCAATAAAATAAGAACATAAAATATAATAGAATATAATATAATTTCTTACACGAGATTCAAGTCTCTAAACCAAATGTAGGATCTAATAATTGATGAGGTGAATTACAACATTATCTTATAATTTTTATTAGAATAAAAAATGGTTAAATAATTCAATTAAAATATAAATAAAAATCATGTTCTATCAAATAAAGTATAATATCAAAGAGAATGAGATAAATAATAAGAATATAAGGCTCAAAAGAAAGAGCAAAATTTGAGAGACTTAAACCAATTTAATTCTTTTTATTATTTTTTTGAAAAAATAAATTTTATATCTCCACTTCTATTTAAAAAAAAAAGAAATTAAAAAATAACAGACGGAACTAAAGTTAAGAGAGTGGTGTCAAATATTTTTTATTATGATAATTTCAATTACAAATAACTAATATGTTTAAATAAATAAAATTAAATGTCAGATGTACAACAATCGCAGAAATCATTATTGTTTGAATATCAGATGCATGCATTATTATATCATAGAAAAGTTTTTAGATGTACCAAATTATTTTATTGAAATCTGCTATTCCATTATTTATAGGCGTCCAGATCTATATTAAAATATTGTAACATGATTGATTGTCAAAATCTGCAATATACTCCATAAAAAGGGAGTGCAAACAAAACCTTCAACCTATGATACTTTTATCCAAAAACACCATGTTGTCAATAACTTGTGTTTTCCTAAACACATCAAGCTATTGTCAATAGTGGGAAGTCGATTGCCTAATTGGCTGGGGAGCCAATTAGAAAATATTGGATTAAGGAAATTTTTTTTTAATAGTTTGATGGACCTTGGCTATGGAAATAAAATATTGTGTATGTAGATTATTGTAATTTGTAACAGTGATGGGTGTATTACAATAAAATATTAATATTTTGTTAGATTTATTTTAAATATTTAAATAAATTTTAGTCTAACTTAATATAAAAACAACAAGTGTATTTTGGTAACAATTTAAAAACAACAATTTATATTAGGTCAATTCAATATATATAATTTTATAAATTTTATACAATAAATTCATAAAATCTTATTTTTAAAGATTATATTTAATAATTATATAATATTTATATAAAAATTATTTTAAAATTAAAATAACATTATATATTATAAAAATATCAATTACAATATAAAAATATAATATTTTTTATTAATTTCACTTTAAAATGAGTATTTTATTTATAAATTATGTCTTTATGTCAAGTTAAGTCTACACTAAGTATGACTTAAATCCAATTCAAAAAGTATATTGAACAATGAATTTATAAATAAATAATTATATAAATATTTAAGATACAAAGCATTTGTACTAGAAATGATAAATATAAACACACAAAAAAATCTCGAGTCTCAATTAAAATATTAGACTAATATTTTTATTATTTAAGCTTTTAAGTTATTAATTTATATTACTTTTATTATACACTACTCATAAATAGATAAAAATGATTATACTAATCCGTCATTATAGCACATTAACAAAAAATTTCATAAGTAGACACTACACACTAACACACACACACTTACATATTAACATATAATTAAACTAATATTACTAACTACTAAAAACTTTTTAAACTTTTGGGAGTCTATTGGCCACCTTAGGTCCCCAGTTTCCGGATTTTTTAGTACTGAAACTTATTAAAACGAGTGTGCATTGCTTTTTATTTTGTCATATCTAAATTGAAATATTTTTTTATTTTATTAGAAGTTGAATAAAAGATGAACGAAAACGTAATAAATTTAGTTAATGTTTTGATATAAAATTTTATAGTCATCGATCTTTTTACATATAATTTAAAATAAAAAATAAATTATAATTGATAGATAAATAATATATATAAATTATAATTTATTTATATATAAAACTATTGATTATATTTATATTATTATTTAAATCAATTCGGGAGTTTAAGTTCGGATGAATTTTTGATGATCTAAATTTGAATTTTGGGGTTAATTTAGTTTAATTTATTCTCATCTTTAATTTTAAATAAAATGTGTAAAGACTTTATAAATGATTATAAGTGATTGATTCGATAAGAATCATTGTATATATTTATTTTTCTACATAAATATACTAAATAATGAGAATCTACTACTATAGTTTAGTGGCTATGTCATTTCTTACTAAATCTCATAATACATATATATATTATTATTTTAATAAATAATAATATATAATATTTTTAATTTTATTTTAAAAATATATATTAAAAATAAAATTAAATATACTAATACATAATTATATTTAAATATATCTAAATATATTTGAAGTATAATTTTTATTTTTTTATTAAGATATAATTAAACAACAAACACACATATTAAATATTAAATAAATATTAATAAATATCATATTTAAAATATATCTAATATACAAATACAACAACTTAATAAAGCATTTATACTTCGTAGGTTTCTTTCATTTGAAATATATTAATTTGGATTTCGTTTATTTATTTATCTACCAAAAACAAATGCATACATGATTGATAATAGTGTTAATTTGAAAACAGATAAAAAAGACGTACACCTGAAAAAGAAAAAGGAAAAATTATAGTATCGACACGTACCGAGAATCCAATATTCATACATAAAAGAAGTTTTGACACGTAACAAAATAATTAGTGTATTACGTTGTACTGTTCATTAGGTTGACCAAGAAATCATGAATTAATATAAATGATGCTCGATTCGAATTATGGCCATTTTTTGTTTTGTTGTTATCATCATTAAAGTGTACGTATGGTCTATGTAGCTTTTCAAATTTTAAATGTACATACTAGTGATAATCAAATGTATCGTACAATTAGGCAATGTTCATCAATAATGATCTTAGTTAGTGTCTATATTAAGGGCACCTAATTAGATACTTGCTCTAATACTAGAGAACATGGACTTATTTCAATCGTTTTGCTGCTTGTCCCAAAATTTAACCTCCTTTTTTTAAAGTTTTTTGGTTGGTTTCTATCCTTTTTTAATGCAATAAGTCTTGTGATTTAATTCATAATATCACAGATATCTATAATTGTCAAAATATTATTTTTAATTTTATCGTAACAGTATTAAAAGAAGGTATAAATAGCACATTTTCAAATTATAATTTAACATAAAGAATTTTCTTTTTTCTTTTTACCTAAAATCTAATGTATTTCTGGATATATAAATATTATATTTAACTTCTTTTATTAATAAAATAGACTTCACTTCTGAATAATAATAATATCTAAAACTTGGACTAATATGTAGTAGTTGATAAAAAATGCATATTATATGTATTCATCAAAGCAGTTCCTACACGTCAAGTTTATGTGTCTTCCAAAAAAATAATTGAGAAATTGCTTTTCTAGATGTCTTTTCAATTTGGGTAACTGTAATTAGATTATATATATTTAAAAGTTTATAATGTAACTGTAATTAGATTATATATACTTGTGCAATTCGTATATGATGGAACATAAAATTGCATTATAGATGAAATCGTACAATATTGTACACAATAATTGGCTTTTGTCGGTAAAATATATATATATATATATATATATATATATATATATATATATATATATATATATATATATATATATATATATATATAGAGAGAGAGTAAAGTATCGTTTTTGTCCTTAACGTTTGGAATAAGTCCTATTTGTGTCCCTAACGTTTAAATCATCCTATTTGTATCCCTAACGTTTATAAAAGTGATTCAATGTTATCCTACTATTAATTATACTAACAAATCAGATTATATTTTTCAATTATTCTCACTTTGATGTATTCATTCTCAATTAGGTCTTACTTGAATGTGTTTGATTTTAATGTTATACCCACTCTTTGTGTTTAGATTCAATTATCTCCTTAGAAAAGTGAATTATGTAAATGTTGTAGGAATTAGTTTCAACTTTTGATGAGCTATTTTTTGTAGTGGATTATCGATTCTATTCCAGATATTTGTATTCTAACTTCAAAAAAAGATTTTTAAAACTCAAACTAAAACGTTCATGATGTGTAATTGACAGCAGGATAACATTGAATCACTTTTACAAACGTTAGTGATACAAATAGGACGATTTAAACGTTAAAGACACAAATAGAATTTACTCCAAACGATGGGAACAAAAACGATACTTTACTCTATATATATATATAAAAGACTCACATTTCTAATAATTTTCCTTTATTATTATCCGAATAATAATTCAAAGCATACAAAAGTATATATATGTATGCTTTGAATTATTATTCGGATAATAATAAAGGAAAATTATTAGAAATGTGAGTCTTTTATATATATATATATATATATATATATATATATATATATATATATATATATTCTAATTCTAATAGAATTAATTAGAATTTTATAGACGCTATATATTGATAGTACAAAAATTATAAGTCATCTAATTATATTCGAAACTAAAAAAGAGATATAATTTGAATAAATTCTTAAAAGTGAGGATAACCGCTAATGAGCAAAGTCACTATTTGTTTATTATTAGTTCAAAAATAGCCAACAAAATGACACACTTGTTACAATTAATGCTAACACAATTTTATTTATTTATTTATTTATTATTGTGATGTGCATGTGATTGATAAGGTAATAATTGATCTGCATGAACAATGTGATATTGATAAAGTAATTCTGAATTTGTAATAAGTTGAGATTCTTCCGTACTAATTTATTTGCAGACATATGGTGGAGACTGACACATAATTACTAATTTTTCTGTCTGAAAGGATAAATGAATTAGTTAAGTAAGTCTACCAGCTTGGCAGAGTTAGTTAGGACAAGTGGAACAGAAACTGTTAGCGTAAGTCAAGCATATATAATTTCTTGTAACAGCTCATTTCACACACTGAAACAGATCATAATCAATCTCTCTCACAATCTCAAACGCTCTCACCCTCTCTTCTTCTTCATCACCATCTGTTAGCCACTGATACCTTTCATGGTATCAGAACTATAGATCCAAAATGACAACTCCACCAGTTCAAACCAGTAATAATAACAACAAAGAGGTTCATAACTTCTCGAATTCGATAGCAATCAAGTTAGACTATAAAAATTTTTTGCCATGGAAGGAGCAGGCTGAATCAACAATCGAAGGGTACGAATTAGATGATCACATCAATGGAGTCAATATTCCACGCCAATTCAATTCACCAAAAGATGAAAAAGCTGGACGAAGCTTAGCAGAGTACAAAACCTGGAAAAGACAAGATGCGCTGTTGAAATCTTGGCTGTTAGCATCGATGAGTGACACTTTCACTGCTAGAATGGTAGGTTGTATGTTCTCGCATCAGATTTGGGCGTGATTACAGGTAATTTTCACTTCACAAATTAAAGCCAAGGTTCGTCAATTAAGGAGCAAATTGACCCACACACAAAAAGAGGGATCCATGAACGAGTATCTGCTAGAAATTAAGAAAACGGTCGATGCGTTGATCTCAGTTGGAGAACCAATCGATGAGGCAGCACATGTTGAAGCAATCTTGGAAGGATTAACCGAAGAGTACTGTTCGTTCATCACGTCAATTAATGCAAGAGACAACCCTATCTCTGTCAACGCATTGGAAGCACTGCTACTTGCTCAAGAAGAGTGGCTTGAAAAGTTCAAGAAGATCGATCCAATTCATGCCAATCTTGCTCAAGCTGGAAATCAGAGAAGGTTCGAACAAAGCAACAACAAGTATGGTTACAATAATCATGCAGGTAGAGGAATTGGAAGAGGATATAGCTATTGAGGAGGCCATAATAATCCAGGTAGAGGTAGATTCAATTCAGGTTCAAGTTCTGGACGAGGAAGAGGCCAAAATGGTTCAAGATTCATCTGCCAAGTATGTGGCAAGCCAGGACACACAGCAATTGATTGCTGGCACAGATTTAACAAAGAATTTGGAGGAAGTCACAACAGACCTCAAGCCAACATGGTGGTGGGAAATTTTGCAGCAACACCATCAATAGTGTATGATCCAAATTGGTACCCTGATTCGAGAGCCACTCATCACATGACACCTGAGGCATCCAACTTCTCTAAGTATGAAAACTACAATGGTAATGAGCAAGTGGTTGTAGGTAATGAAAATTCTTTACAGATTTCTAAAGTTGGCAGTTTATTTCTAAAATCGTTTTCATCAAATCATTGTTTTAAACTACAAAGACTATTGCATGTTCCTGCTATCAAGAAAAATTTGCTTAGCGTTCACAAATTCGTGTGTGATAATAATGTTTAGGTTGAATTTCATCCTAACAAATGCTTGGTAAAATCACAGGATTCCAAGGAGACTCTTCTCCAAGGAACAGTTAAGAAGGGTCTGTACTCCTTTGGTCCAGCTTGCATAAAGAATATAGTAAATAATGTTGCTGTGTACAGCACAAGTGTGATCAAATCCTCCAATTTTCAGCTATGGCACCTTAGATTGGGCCATCCCTCCACTGATATAGTGTCCAGAGTTCTTAGAAGTCACAATATTCCCTTTACTCCCACTAATTCTCTTTGTAATTCTTGTTATTTAGGAAAATCATGTCAGCTTTCCTTTTCAATGTCTAAAACTGTAATCAAAGCTCCTTTAGAGTTGGTGTACACTGATATATGGGGTCCAGCTCTAGTATCTTCAATAAATGGTTCTAAATACTACTTGTATTTCATTGATGCATTCTCCAAATTTACTTGGATTTATCTACTACATAATAGATCTCAATTGCATACAGTCTTTGTTCATTTTAAGACAATAGTTGAACGCCAATTCAATGCAAAAATAAAATCTATACAATGTGACAATGTAAAAGAATATGTAGCTTTGGCCAAGTACATGCAGATAGAAGGAATTGTTCCCAGATTCTCTTGCCCTCATGTGCACCAACAAAATGGAGCCGCTGAACGCAAACACAAACACATTACAACGATGGGATTGACATTATTGGCGGAAGCAGCCTTGCCAATGAAATTTTGGAGTGATGCGTTTGTCACAGCCACTCATCTCATCAACTTGCTCCCAACTCCAGTGCTAAACTATCAGTCACCCTTTGAAAAGCTTATGCAGAAGGTTCTTTCACTTGACATGCTAAAGGTCTTTGGCTGCTTGTGTTATCCACACACCAGACCCTACAACAAACATAAACTTCAATTTCGATCTGAGCCGTGTGTGTATCTTGGACCCGCAATCAACTACAAAGGTTTCGAATGCCTTAATAAAGCTGGAAAGATAATCATTACAAGAGATATTAGGTTTCAGGAAGACACCTTTGCTTACAAGTCTTCTGCCTTTGGCTTCATCAATCCTCCAGCATCACACTCTCAACCAGTAAACTTAACCACACCCTCCATACCAATTCTCACACTTCCTTCAAATCAAACATCCATACGTATTGATAACACTTTCTCAAACCCATATCACTCTCAACCCACCTCAGCCTCAATCGAATCATCTTACCCTCCACCTAATCCAATACCTCAACCTTTACCCTTGTCCACCTCACATCGACATCAAACATCTAAGCCTCCTACAATTCAAACCCCATAGCCACAGTCACAAAATCAGCATTCCATGATCACTAGGGCCAAGAATGGTATCACCAAACCAAGAGTATTTCAAGCAACTCTTTCTCAAGATCTGGAGCCAAAAACCGCAAGACAAGCACTTGAAATCTCTCATTGGAGACAAGCAATGAATGAGAAGTATGCCGCTTTAATGAGAAACAAAACATGGGTGCTCATTGAACTGCCAAAGGAAAGATCTGCTGTTGGAAGTCGTTGGATTTTTTGCATCAAGAGAAATCCTGATGGCTCAATTAACAAATATAAAGCGCGTCTCGTAGCTAAGGGATTCAGTCAACGACCAGGCATCGATTTTAAAGAAACCTTCAGTCCCGTAATAAAACCAGCAAGTGTGAGGATCATTTTAACATTGGCACTCTCCAGAGGTTGGGACATAAAGCAGTTAGATGTGAATAACGCGTTCTTAAATGGTGACCTTCATGAACAAGTATACATGACGCAACCTCAAGGATTCCAAATCGGTGGTTCACAGGTGGTGTGCAAGCTTACTCGCTCTCTATATGGACTGAAACAGGCTCCGAGGGCCTGGTTTACCAAGCTGTCCACTGTACTCATTAGTCTCAGATTCCAAGCAACTAGATCAGATGCCTCCCTCTTTGTCAAACAATCCAGTGGTGCAGTGCTCTTTCTCTTGGTGTATGTTGACGACATAATCCTCACTGGCTCTTCTTCACAGGCCATTTATGATGTCACCCAACAATTAAACAAAGCTTTTGCACTTAAAGACATGGGTCCCCTTCATTTTTTTCTTGGAATTGAAGTAAATCGATTAGAGAATGGTAATTTGGTGCTTACACAGACCAAATATATTAGTGATATCCTGAAAAAGGCTGATATGGAGAATTGTAAGGCTGTTCCCACACCTATGACTACAAATCTAAAACTTACTTCTCAAGATGGTGAGTTGTTTCACAATCCCAGCTTGTATCGATCCATTGTCCGCAGCTTGCAATACCTAACAGTAACTCGACCTGAGTTGTCCTTCCCTGTCAACAAAGTTTGTCAATTTATGCAGGCACCAAGGGATTCTCATTGGAAAGCGGTCAAATGCATTCTAAGATATCTGCAGAGCACAAAATTCTTTGGCTTACACTTGCAGTCATGCACTGAACTTAACATCACAGGATACTCTGACTCTGATTGGACATCGGACATTGAGGATAGAAAGTCTACAGTAGGTTATTGTGTTTATATGGGGAAGAACATGATCTCTTGGAGCTCTAAGAAACAGCAATGCGTATCCAAGTCCAGTACTGAGGCAGAGTATAGAGACATTGGTGCAGTTGTGGCTGAGTTGCTTTGGGTAAGAAAGCTCTTAGCTGAAATTCATCTTGTCACTCAACCGAAAGTGTATTGTGATAACTTAAGTACAGTCCAGCTTTCTGCTAATTCAATTTGGCACTCTAGATCGAAGCATTTTGAAGTTGATTTGGCATTTGTGAGGGACCATGTGGCAAAAAGAGATATTCAGGTTCATCATATTTCTGGTGACGCGCAAGTGGCTGACATGATGACTAAGGCTGTTTCATCCACTAAATTTCATGATTTTTGCAGCAAACTCAGGATTCGAGAAGCTCCAATCTTTCATTTGAGGGAGAATGAAAGGGTAAATGAATTAGTTAAGTAAGCTTGTCACCTTGGCAGAGTTAGTTAGGGCAAGTGGAACAGAAACTGTTAGCGTAAGTCAAGCATATATAATCTCTTGTAACAGCTCATTTCACACACTGAAACAGATCATAATCAATCTCTCTCAAAATCTCAAACGCTCTCACCCTCTATTCTTCTTCATCACCATCTGTTAACCACTAATACCTTTCACTGTTCAATAATTAATTAATATATATTCTGCTACAATAATTAATAAATTTAACCTCATGCACGTGAACACGTGTAAATAAAACTAGAAACTAAAAATTGGATAAAAAGTATATTTTTTAAAAAATTTGTGAAATATTTTAAAAATATCTTAAATTTTTAATTTGTTTTAATTTTGTATTATAAATTTTAAATTTATATATATATATCAAATATATTCTATAACTAAGCTTTTAAAAATTTAGATTTAATTCAACAATCACTCTACAAGATTTATTCTATTAGGACCATGCATGACATGTCGTCGTTTTTTTTTTAAATTTACAAGATTATAAAAAATTGAGATCAACTTTTTCTTTTTAAAATGATATTTTTTTATTTTTCTTTTTCTTTCTTAATAAAAATTACTGTATAAATTAAAGTTAACTGTTTAATAACTAATGTGATATGATTTTTCATTTTTGATTTTATCGATCTAGTTAAATCAAATCTAATAACTGTGATTTGATAACTAAATGATATTTAAATTTTTTTTATTAATATATGTATGTAACACTCCTATTTGATATGTTAAAAAAATAAAAAAATAATAAAAAAGAAAATTGTGTATATTTAAGTTATATAAAATGATATAATATAAAAAAATATTTATAAATATTAAAAAAATTTAACTAATAAAAATATAATATCTTATAATAAATATTTAGATATGGTAAATAATTTTAATAAATACTAATTAACCTTAATATATTCTAAGCTGATATATATATATATATATATATATATATATATATATATATATATATATATATATATATATATATATTATATCATACCTCTTGCAATTAGGTTATTCATTCTAAAGTGTAAAATTAGATGATGAATATTATATTATTAGAATTAGTTTTTATTAAATTATCGAAAAAGAAAAGCTTCCAAAAAAATAATTTTATGTAAAAATATAATATCCTAATAATAGCCTCAAATATTTGAACCGTAGATTTTTCTATAAAAAGTACGTTATGTCTAAGAATAGACGAAGTCTCTTGTATAAAAAGTGTTGTGGCTTCTACATGTATAAAAATAGCGTGGAGCTGGCAGTGTGTGACAAGTGTGTGACCTAGAGAGCAGATGTGACAAATTGCAGCAATAATCTCCTTTCGAGTCAAAAATTGCTACCAAGTTCACGTGACATGGAAACATTATTATCTTGTGTTAACTAGACTAAGCATAATTAATTAGTATGAGTTTTAGTTGGGTATCGTTTTATTGGGCCTTTTTGCATAGGTGGAATGATTCTTATAAATTGCACGAGCTAAAAATTTAGTGGGCTTTGTTATTACCAGGATTTGAACAAAAACATGCGGGAGAAAATGAAAGAAATGTATTGAAAAATCAATAATAAAAAAAAAACTCAATTGGGGTGTTTCGAAGGATTTCTACTACTGTGACTAATTAGGGATGGCAAAGCGGGCCGGCCCGCTCCAACCCGCCCCGCCCCGTCTAAGCCTGCCCTATAAACGGGGCAGACTGGCCCGCCCCACCAACTAAAATGGGTTCAAAATGCTAGCCCGTCCCGCTTTATGACGGATTGGCAGGTTGGCGGGTTAGTCCGCTTGACTCTTTTTTTTTTTTTTGAAAAATAAAATCATTAAAATTAACCAAAAATAATAATTAAAAAATCAAATACAAATAAAAAATAGTCAAATTATAATATAATTTTTTACTATTTTTTTATTTTTAGCTTCAATAAAATTGTTTAAAATAATATTTGTTAATAGAATCATCTTTATTTTAAAAAATAAGTCACATAATTTGAACATATATACGAAATTGTAAAATAAAATAAATAAAGTTAATAACTAAAAGAGGAATAAAAACAAAAAATGAAAAAAATGTTTAAAAATTCTATAATTATTAATTTTATAATAGTAATCACTTTTTTATTTAATAAAAATAAAAGAAAAAGTAAAGTCTTCGGCCCGGCCCGCCCCGCCTCGACAAAACCCACCAATTTGGCGGTGCGGGTTTGGCGGATTTTTTTAATTCGGCGGGCTCCAAATCCTAGTCCGACCCGACTTTTTTAGCGGGTTTAGCGGATCGGTCCGACGGGCTCGACCCGTTTTGCCACCCCTATGACTAATAGACCTAGACAATAACATGAGACACAGTATCATGTTTGTTTTGAGGTACTGGGACAGAGACTGGAAGACTGAGACACAGTATCATGTTTGTTGGCTCAGAGACTGGTACTAAAATTTCTGTCTCTGTCCCTAAAATTTCAGTATTTCAATACCTCCAAAAAGTAGGGACACAAGGGACTGAAATTTTTAGAGATGGAAACTGAAATTTTAATAACATTTTATACCTAAAATACACTCATTTCAATTAATTAATTTCAATTTGATCCTTTTTGCAAATTAAATTAGAGTTTTATTCTTGTTTCAATTTCTGTCTCTCACTTTGCACCAAACAAATACTGAAATTTATTTCGGTCTCTGTCTCTTAGTCTCTGTCTCTCAGTCTCAGTCTTTCAATTTCTATCTCTTTACCAAACGCTATTTAAGTGTATATGTATTGACAAAACTCTTTTAAGGTTCACAGTTGGAACTTGGAAGTACACACACCTAAATAATTTTGCTACATAATATGCCTGATCCATATATATAAACTATTAAATGAAAATAAAAATATGAGTAATTACTCATACTTTAAGAATTTTAAAATTAGACATTTTAGCCCTAAGAAAAATTAATACACGAATCAATTTGTAAGGTTTTACTTCGACAGACAAATCAATCCCTAGTTCATTTTTCGGTAGAGTAACTACCCAAATCAATCTCTAAAAATTTTAAAAATTGATATTTTAGTCTCCAAAAAAATTAATGTACAAATCAATCTCCAATGATTTTTTCTATTAGACATAATAGTTCTCCGTCCAAAAATAAAATAAAATAATAATAATTATTAGTATTAATTGCCTAATAATACTGTACTATAATTTTTTGTATTTTTTAGATAAAAATAATAATAAATTTATTCATTAGATTCTTATATACATATATATAGTCACTCAATAATAATAATAATAATAATAATAATAATAATAATAATAATAATAATAATATCTAAAATTTGGACTAATATGTAGTAGTTGATAGGAAATGCATGTGTTATATGTGTTCATCAAAGCGGTCCCTACACGTCAAGTTTATGTGTCTTTCAAAAAAGTGGTTGTACTAGTCATCAAGTACATTGATGCGTATCAAAATCTTCCTATATTATTAGAAAAGAGTTGTATATTGTTGAAAAATAATAATTAATTAATGGTTGTACTATTTTTTATCTCAACAACTCATTCAACAAAATTATAATCAAACAAGCTTGTACAAAGAAAAAGTAAATTTAATATTTTTGGTTACAAATTAATGCAAAATTAATTATTAATAAATAGAGATAAAGTTAAGGGAACAGAGCATGCAAAGCTTGTCGTGCAGTACTTAAGGTAGGACGGAAATATAATTGTAGGATGACATGCTTTGTTTTTCGATCAAATATATATGCCCCCACTTGGTTAATTACTATTCTATTACTCTTAATAATAATAATAAAATAATTAAAACTCAACTTTTCCTCTTTCTCTTGCGGTAACTTCTTGTTGGAGTCGTACAAGGAGCAATTAACTCTGATCTTAACGTAATTAAATTTAATAATTATTATTATAATTATATCACTTAAAAAGATAAGCGATTTTAGTATTGATGATGAGGGATTGTATTATACTAATTGAATTGCTGTATAGCATTCATTTGAGAAAGCCCCTTATGAGCCTAATGTTAATATGATAAAGTCACTCTCAAGACTCAACTCAAGCCAGAGTTGTGTACTGCAACCAAGGAATTAAATGCTTGCATTATCTTACTGCTAAACTTGTCAGCTAGAAATTTAATGTACACACTTCCCCTCCATCAGCTCCATTATTTTTAAGGGGCATCTAGTGTACAGATGTATTTGTAAAAATTTTTATCTTTTATGGTTATTTGTTGATTTTAAAAGCGTATTACTAAAAGTGTTGTTTAAAGAGAAAGTGTTACCTTTAATCGTTAACTTGGCTCTGATACCAAATTTTAAAATGTAATTTCTATTAACTCTTCCAATTTTTAAAATGTAATTTCTATTAATTCTTCGTAAATTTTTAAAATGTAATTTCAAATTTTCTATTAACTCTTCGTATTTTGCTTTTATAATTTGTTTAAATTTGGTTGGTGGTACTTTATAATTTGCAGTTTCATAATCAAAAGTATTGACTATTTCTACTATTACTAATTCTGATTTCATTTTTATAGTTTTTCAATCTTGTTTTAATTTATAATATTCTTTTTTGCATGGATTATTGTATATAAGATCTTTTATAATTTTTCAAATCCTCAAAAACTTCTTTTATTTCTACACTTTCTGTTGTTTCTAAATATCTTTTTAATTTTTCAACTTCATTTTCCATTTTTTCTTTCAACAGCTTTAATTCTTTTAAGTCATAATATGGTTTTCCAGGCATTTATAAATTTTTTAAGTTTAGCTCTAACTTGTTTATATTTGTTTTTATTTCTATCCTTTTTATTATAAGGTCATTAATTTCGAACTGAAGATTATTTAATTCCTTTTTATACTCCTTTATTTTACTTTTTAATTTTTTCGCCCTTTTCCTTTTTATTTTGTTTTCTGGTCTTTCAATCTTTATAAACTTCATTATTTATCTTAGAATTTCTGCAAATTCTATCATCGATTCATCACTATTTTCTAGAGATTCTATTATTTTTTCTAACTCTTCAACTTCTCCTTTCAATTTGTCATAGATTATTTTTAGAGCTTTAAATGCTCTTTGATTTATTTCAGAAAACTGTAAATAATTCAACCGATTTTCTCTTTCAAAGAGCTCTTGTTTCTTGTCTTGATAGGTTACATATATTTTTTCTTTATTTATTGTCATAACTTAGTGTTTAGGGTTTCATTTAATTTTTCGACCTTTTTTATTAATTCTTTTATTTCAAAATTTTCTTCTTTAGTCTTTAACTTAGATAAACTTAAAGGGCTATTAATTTTGGATTCTCTTATTTGAAAATTTGATGAAACTAATTTTCCTGATGGTTCTTTTAGTAAAAGAACTGGGTTTTCAATAGCTTTATATTTTGGTATTTCTGTCTTTACAATTTTCTGAAATAATTCATCAACATAAATTCTTTCTCTGTTTTTAAATATTATACTATGATGGCTATTTGTTAAAGCATAATTTATTGCATATGTAATTGAAAATGGTTCATCATCTTGTTCCATTAGATTCTTTCTGTGAAATTTATAAGCCAAACTTATAGATCTTCCAAGATTTTCAGTTGATAAAGGTATAGCATATCCAAGATGGGCATTGAATTTAACATTTACGTTTGCCAAGTTTCCATGAACAATTCCAATTATTTGATCTATTGGGTCATCAGTAATTCTTTTGTCACAGATTGCTAAGCTTATTGGTGAATTAATTCCTTTCATATATGTAGATTTGATCAAGACTTGTATAGTACTAATATGGATCCATCCAATTTTAGATCTTTTTTGTGGATCCTTAATTTTCTCAATCTGTTTACTCAATTCTTCATCATTTATCAAAGCTATTTCAAGTTCTCCATTGGCAGATTTTATCTTTATAGGGGCTTCAAGTTGAATTTTTTCATAGTATATTATATTTTTTCTATTAAAATTTTCATTTGATTTGAGATTTAATTCTGTTTTTAGAACAGCCTGTTTTTCATTATCTAATAATGCAGATAATCTATAATAGTCAGATTCTTCCGTTAATTCTAAACTTTCTAAATAATTCATAACTAAGAGACTAGGATAAAGGCGTACCTTTCTGGAGAAAAACTTTTTTTATTTAGAATATTTTACATAAGATGTTTTTTATCTCCAGAGGGGAGATTGTAGATACTAACTCCAGAGGGGAGTTTAGAATTGGTTTTTCCTAAGGGAATTCTTCTTCAAACTATAGAATCGCCTCGGCAGCTTCCTCCTTGCTCTCCTAGCATATGAGTACTCTTAGCCTCCTGCTTTCTATGGTTTGATGCTTTCTACAATTGCCTAAGCAACCTATTTATAATGGTTGGGTCTGATGGACAATTCCCATCCTTACCCTTCTTATGACGTCATTGCTTACGTCATTGTTTATTATCTTGCACCAGCTACATTGTTGGTGCTCTATGACCTAAGCGCTTTTGTCATTATGCAATAATGTTGAGAGATGCTTCAGATGTGCTGTCTTCCTCTTTCATTATGTGGCCTTCAGATGCGTTGTCTCCTTCCTTTATCATGTGGGTTGATTCCGTTTCATTATTGCTTTCTTCAGATAACTCTGAGACACATAGCTGGCCCTTGTGGTCTTCTCTGTCTTTTATCAAATAGTAGAGATTCCTCTTTATCCCTTCGGGGAGCTTTTCTAAGAGCCCAGATAAGTTGTAGAATGCTGATTCAAATTCCACTAAGAGTCTCATCTCTCTTTCTTCAATTTCATTCCTTTTACTGGATACAAGCAAAGTATTTCTGCTTTTATAATTGATTCTTGTGTGAGATTCCCTTGTTATCCTTTGAGTTCTTTCAAAGACCCTTGCTAGTGTGCTAGCTAGTCTTCCTTCATGACTGTAGATTGTTAAATCTTGAACTTGATCAATTGGTTGAAAATTTCCTGGGAAGACGGACATGAAGATTACTTGATGTGCTGGAACCAAGCATTCTTCTTCTTCATTAAAAATAGGTTGACTATTCATAAATTTTAGGGATATATCCCTTGAATTTACGTTGTCAATCATATTTTTAAATCTCTTTACTGCATCAACGAATCCTGTAGGAAACTCATTAATAATTTTTAAATCATTAAAAATTAAAATTGTATCAATTAATCCATACTGGAAAAACTGATAGGTGTCAGATGGGGAAGTATCTGGAAATATAACCAGCTTTGTTAGCTGTTCTTTGGCAATAGGATAATATCCCAAGATTGCCCTTTTTTCTTCAGTCCAATTTAGGACTATGTTAAGGGTTTCTCTGAGATTTGATCTACAGACCCTTTTCTTTTCCTTGATTTCAGCCCTTGTAGCAATGTTTCTTATTATCCCTGTTCTCTGGGTTTGAATTGGAGCTTTATCTGCTCTTTTTAGGGTTTGCTCTGGATAAAGAGCTTCATATTCTCTGAAGGATTCTTTTGCTTCTTCCAGTGTTAAAAACCCTCCTTTATGAATTATCCTTGATTGATGTGTAAATGGTGCTGCTTTTTCCCAGGCATCATATACTCCTTTCATGGGGCCATTATAAATTACATAATATTTTTTATCTTGGGTGGATTTTTTGATAATTTCAGCAATTGTTTTATTTTCTGGAATTTTTTCTTCATCTGATTTGTCCACCACGCTTAGCTGGCTGAACTCTGATGGTTTTGGTTGTTGTGTTGATTTCATTGCTTCGATGGCCTTCTTGAGGGATTGGATCTGTATCCTTATTTGCTGACAATGCTTGCATTTTTCGAGTTCTTGTTCGTATTTTTGAATTTCTTGATCTAATGCATTGTAGACGAACTCCATTCTCTTGTTAATGTATCTGCAATAACATTTTTGTCACCTTTAATATATTCAATTTTTATTGGATATTGTAACAAAAATAATTGCCATCTTACCAATCGTCCATGATTATAATCAACTTTTAAATTATATCGTATAAAACCTGTTAGGTAACTTGAATCTGTCCTTAATGTAAATTCTTTGGGTAGTAAATCGATTTTTCATTTCTTAAGAGATTTAATTGCTGCCAGAGTTTCCTTTTTATGAGTGGTATATCTCTGTTCTGTTGGAGTAAAAGTTCCTGAAATATACCTGCAAAGTAATTCCTTTGGGGGATATTTAGAATCTAGTGATTCTTTTTCTTGTTCTAAGCTTTTTATAGCTTTCTTAGCTTTTAGACATCCTAACCAGGTTATGTCTGAGGCATCTGTTTCTACTATTAAGTAGTCATTTTCTTGTGGAATATAAAGTTCTGGAAGTTTTTCACATAATTCTTTAATTCTTTGAATTTGCATACTATCTTTTTCATCCCATTTCCATTCTTTTTTAGTACTTATTTTTGGAAATAAGTTTTTAGTGTATTCTGTTATATTCTTTAAAAATCCTTGATCAGAAATATAATTTATACACCCTAAAAATCTTTGTAATTGTTTTCTATCTTCTATTTTATTAGGAAATAAATTTACTTTTTTTAGAACATTTGGTTGTAGTTTTAGCTTTCCTTCAGTGGATAGAATTAATCCAAGAAACTCTATTTCTTGTTTTGCTATTCTTGCTTTCTTTTTGCTAAGAACTAATCCTTTTTCTTTACATCTTTCTAAAACTATTAATAATTTTTGAAGATGATCTTCTTTATCCTGTTTTGTAAAAATTAGTATATCATCAATGTACACTAAAACAAATTTATTTAACTCCTTTAGATTTTCTTCCATAAATCTTTGATAAATACCTGGGGCTTGTTTTAATCCGAATGGTAATACATTCTATTCATAGAGCAACACACTTGTTGATTCTTTTGTTGGGCAAGTAAAAGCAGTTAATTTCTTTGTTTCTTCGTCTAAACGAAGTTGCCAATATCCTGATTTTGCATCAAGAGATAAAAACCAAGTTGCTCCTTTGATTTTTTCTAAAATAGAATATTTTCTTGGAAGTTTATGAGCATCACCAATAGTTGCTTCATTCATTTTCTTATAGTTTATTACCATTCTTCGTTTTCCCCTTTTAATTTCATTATTGTTTTCAACGTAAAAAGCTGGAGCCGCATGAGGACTTTTACTTAATCTTCTAATTCCTTTTTCCAAAAGATCTTTACATTCTAGTGAGAACTCTTCTCTATCTCTTGCGGAATAAGGAATTTTATTTGGAACATTTATCTCTTTTGTGGGATCTTTTAATTTAATGCTTACTAATTCGTTATTTGTATTTTTAATATCTAAAAGATTTTCAGCACAAATTTCATCCAAAAGTTCTTCTATTTTTATTTCAAGATTATTTTTTGGAATATTTATCTGAAAGTATAGATTTAAATAACATGTTTCTAATATAGAAAATATTTTAAATTTTAAGATCTTATCTATAGTAGTAGTTGGTATTTTTATACGTTTTGATTTTTGATTTATTGAAGAATCGTGTGGAGCTTTTAAAACTATATATGTTAATTCTTGAATGAATGGATGATATAGTTTTAAAAAGTTATTTCTTATGATAAAATTCATTCCAGAATCTAACATATATATATATATGGAACAATGAATCTATAATTTTGAATAAAAATTTCAACCATCTCTGCTTTTTGGTCAATTTTATGTATTGATTTGTCAGCTATTCTAACTCTTAATGGTTTCTTTAATTTTTTTCCAATCAAGTTTTATATTTGAACTAGCAAAGCATTGTGTTGCTCCAAAATCTATGAAAGCATTTATAAATTTTTCTGTTATTTTTATAGTAATAAATGTAGCATTATTACTCAGTCTCTGAATCTGTTTCTGAGACATATTCAAAAATATAGTCTAAGTTATCATCAGATTATTCTGATGGTTCCATGAAACAAGACTTAGCAATTTCTATTTGTTTAGTAAGATCCTTTTTATCCTTCTTTTTGGGCATTCATTTGCGTAGTGTCCTTCTTCTTGGCAATACCAACATTTACAATTTTCTTTTTTATTCGGGCAATAGTTATTTCTTTGTCTTTTGTTTTTATTGTTATTTTCTTTCCTAAAATATCTCTTTTTTCTCCAGTTTGGATAGTATTTTCTTCTTCTAAATTGATATTTTCTTTTTCTTTGAAAATTTTTATTAAGACCATATTTTTGAGGTATCTCTTCATTATCCTGACAGCAAATTCTAATTATATTTGCAAATCTTTTTTGAGTTGCTTCTTGCATACAACGTTCTTTTATTTCCTCTCTTATTGCTGAGGTTGCTCCACCAAAATTATTTTCAATTGTTCCTCTATTTATTTCTCTTATAAATCTTCCCATTATAAATTCATTAGCAGGATATGGAAGTTCTGTTATATACATACTGAGATAATGATTTTTATCTTCTTCTTTTAATTTGTAATAATGTATTCTATATTCACATATATAAGATTCCACATTACATAAATCATATATCTGAATATTAGCTAAATAGTTTTTTGCTTCTTGATATTCTTTATTATAGACTTCTTGTCTATGATCTATAATATTTTTTCCAAAAAATTCTTTATATAGAATCATCATTATATATAATATCTTATCATAAGCTGTTGTTTTTGTTTCTAATTCTTCTATTATTTGGTTTTCTATTGATGTCATATAATCTCTTATAGTTTCTTTAGTATGAAATCCTATGTAATTCCAAATGTCTCTTCCAGATAATTCACTAAGTTTTGGATTAGTAAAGGCTTCTAATAAGAAGGAATTGATCAACCAGTTTTCCAAAATTTCTTTTTCGTTCTTTTTGCAGTCTAAATCGAGCATTCTTTCTCCTTCCATTTCCTAAATTTTAGGAACGTATTTTGATGGTATTTTTGTATATTTTGAATCTTTATTTATAAATCCTTTTTTAAAAGCATAATTATCAAAACCTGTTTCCCATTTAAATTGAGATTGATTATCCTTAGATGTTCCAGCTTCATTTTTTACTTGTATTGGAATTGCTGGTTCTTCGTCACTTGAATAGTCTAGAATGTGTTCTTCATTTTCTATATTTTCAGCATTTACTAATTCTTCTTCTATTTGAAAACCATGTTCCATAATATTATTTTCTTGAGCCATTTTTAACTGTTTAAAAAGCATTGTAACTTCTTCTAATTTTTTTTCAATATTCATAATTTCAATGGTGGTTTTACTTTTAAGTCTGTTATGTTGATTATATTTTGAAATTTTATAGATACTAATATTTCTTCAAGCATATCTACTATAGAATTTAATTGTGGGTTAAAAGTATGATGAAAATGTGGGGAATCATTTCCATGGTAGCATTTTTTAGAAATTCCATGTGAAAAATAAGTTTTTTCAGGTTTTTGAAGTCCTTCAATAAAATTTATAGTAAAATAAAGATTTTGAGAAAAATCATTTTGTATTGATTTTAAGAATTCAGTGTCATTACAATTAACATTGGTTAAAATCATTAATTTTTGATCTATTAGTTTTGATAATTTAATTATTTCTTCTCTTAAATCTTCTAATTTACTTTTTTCCATTAGGTGACACTTTTCTTTGTGAAGGGTTACGGTTTTAAGTTAAAAGTGTGGTCTTAGAATGTGTGGTTTAGATTTGCCACATAAGCACATCTTTAAAACAACATCTTTACCATATATTTCACCTTATTTTTATCACAAAAGTACAATGATAATTAAGTTTTCAAAACAAATTAACACGACTGTTATTAGTTAACTTCAGAATTAAGAGTATATGTTCTGTAAAGTATAATTAAAATGCCTATAAAAATATTTTACGTTGTCATTTAATTTTATGCAAACTTATATGACTATGTTTAATATAATAAATATTTTAATCAAAATGCAAATACAACTTTCGTAATTACAAAGCATATATATACATTCATCACATCATGGGGTTACTTAGTTTATATATATTCTAAAGTTTAGTATTTTTTTCTTTTTCTTTAGCCACCTACATTAATAATTCTTATTGTTCTATTGTCTGAATCAAATTCCATTTGAATACACAAAAATACAAAATAATTAGGAAAAAGAGAATAATAATACATTAAAATTTTGGTTAGCATATATAAGTTTGGAAAATTATCCCGTATGGCACTCGAAATAGCGGAATATGATATTCCTTTGCACTTACAAGTAGCCTTAGACAAATTTGTCGTGTAGTAAAATTTAAAGGACAAAACTAACCCTCTAAATGAACGTAAAATGTGTTAGATGATAAAAAAAAGTGTAGCGTGGCCAAAAAAAAAATTTGCTAAATACATACATATTTTTTATATATTTTCATATATATAATTATATATTGTGAATATATACCTATATTAGCTATTAAACACATTTTAACAATTTATGTAATTATTTCACGTGAATTTTATCATTATGATATGGATAATAAGGTGAGAAATAAATATTTTAAAATTTATTAAAAAATATTAATAATTTAGATAGATTAATAATAATAATAATTTTTATTGAAAAAAATTTAATGTATCTTATTTATTAAAATATACGCATATAAATAATATTATTAAATTGACTCACAATATGATTATTATTTATGATTATAATTATTAATATTTGTTAATAATAGAATATTTTAATAAAAAAATAATACTGAATTTTTTTTGGTGTCCAACCATTATGATAATTACTTCATGTTATCTTGTCTTTGAGAATTTTTGTTAAATAGTAATTTTAATTGGTAAATTTAGTTTGATTTGTTTACTATTCGTTTAGTGTTTAAAATTTATAAGTTCATATACTAACAAGTATTTTAATATATTTTAAATTATTATTTAGTTATTATTTTGATAATTAAATTATAAAGTTTGATTTGATTAAATAAATCATCTAAAATAGAATTTGAATTTATTTTAAAGATTACTTGAAAGTTAAAACATGCAAATTTTTTTGCTTATATATCAACTAATAGTTTTACTCGTAATAATATTACGGGAATATAATATTTTTTTTAAAATTATGGTACACTTTGTTCTGACAGTACAGATTATGCATGGCACAAAAGATTTATAAAATCAAACTATTTTTATGAAAAAAAGTCCTAGGTCAACAAAAATCTCTAGCTAAGTAGACCAATGTATCTGTAGATAAAAAATCAAATAATAAGATTTTTAGTTATTACTTTTATATGAAAAGTCTAATTTTTTATTAATAATTAATTTTAACATTCTTTATCTACAATTTAAAATAATTTAACGTGTATGCTTTTACATTTAATTAGGTGTTAACTGTTAAGTTTGATGCACAAATAAATATAATTAATTTTTATATTTGCTATTTAAAAATAATATTTTTTCTCTTTATGTATATAAAAATATAATTAGATATTAGCATAAAAAAATTATACTGATAGTTATAAAATTAACTCAAAATTAATTTTTTAAAACAATTGAATCTTGATTCTAACTTTTAATTATAACATTAATATTCTCTCCAAATTATATGTAATAAATATTTGAAAGAAGAGAAATAAAAATATAGATTAAAAAGATAAGCGGTAAAAATTTAAAACTAAATAAAAAACTAAAAAACTATAAATGTATATAATAACACTAATAATAATATTTTTATTTAAATTATATTATTTTGTTCATTTTGTTTTCTGTAGAAAAGAAAAATAGAAAAATTAGAGAATGAGAGAAAAGAGAGAGGAAGATAAAGATGAAAAATGAGAGTGAGTTTGTTAATTTTGGAAGAAAAAATATTTGTTTTGATTATAAAAAAATATCGAATGACATATTTTGATTTGTCAAATTACTAATATAAAATATTAATTATATATAGAATAAAAATAGTAGAGAGAAATAGAAAAATGGCCGGTGAGAGGTAGATGAGAGAATTTAGGAAGAGAGTTTATTAATTTTGAAAAAAATATTTTCTCTCAATTTTAATAAGAGAGTGTCATGTGACACATTTGATTGTTAAATTAGATAATAATATATGATACATAATATAGATATATTTTAATTTTAATTTTAATACAATTAAAGAATGTCATGTTACACATTTTAATTGTCAAATTAGTAATTAGTCATTGATATTGATAATGATATATAAAATAGATAGAGTGGTTGAAAGAATGAGAGAAATAGAGGAAGAAGGAGGATAGGAGAATTCTTTAATTTTGGAGGAAAAGATTTGAATTTAATTGCAATGAGATTGGTTGTAAAAATTAGTAAGGAGAAGAGGAAAATTTCTTAATTTTTAAGGAAAAAATTTAATTCTAATTGCAATGAGAGAATGATATGCGACACATTTTAGTTATAAAATTGGAGATATATAATAAGTAATAGATATTTTGCTATAAAAAAATTTCAAGCCTTTTATAATTTATTTTTTTCACATCAATCAACCAATCAAAACTCAATATATAAAATTTTACTTTACTTTATTAAATATTTTTTTTCTCTCCTGATTATTTATCGTTAAACAAATCATAAATAGTACGATATTAAAACTAAAATTCATTAGATATAGTTAGATATGTTTTTTTATTTTAAAATTTTAATTTGAAGGTAATTCTTTTTTATGAAATTACAATTTTTAATACTTAAGAGGTCCAAATAGGTTTAAAATATATAATATATTCAAAGGTTATTCAATTTATACATATTTATGTAAATTTATAAAATTTACTCAAATTCATCTTAACTTATTCAAATCTAAATTACTAATTATTAAATTTATTTATTTTATTAATCTAAATTCGTAGATTTGTAAGAATTTAAAACTTAATTCGAGAATTTAACAATTTTACTTTTTAAAAAATAAAATTCGTAAAAGCAAATTATGAATATATCAAATCAAAATTTTAAAAAAAGTTACCAATTTGGTCTCAAAAGATAAAAATTAACAAAATGATATATGAAAAGAATATTATTTAATTGTTAATATTAAATACATACTTTAATTAAGATAGACTCTTTATTTATAGCGAATAAACTTATATGCTAAAAACAAAAAAAAACCTATATTACACGATATATATTGAAAATAGTTTTAAACTTGTAAAAAAATCTTAATAACTAATAAAAATTGCGAGGAATAGTTGAGATTTATAAGGTAAAAAGAGTAACTCAATTAATTTAATTTAAAGTGCAAAAAACAACAAATTTAAACTATTTAATGTAACGTTTGAAAAATAGTTCAGATAAAAATAAAAAATAAAAAATACATTTAACGTAAAATACAATTTTTTATAGTAGGATTCAAAATTTTTTTTTTTGGTTCAGTTTGTGTATATTTCACTTATATAGAAGTGAAATATTTAAGTAAAATATTTTTACATATTTTTCATATATAAAATTGCAAAATATGACTAAAATTTTTAATATATATTTTGTTATTTTGTTAGTAAAATATGAAAATGATATATAAACTAATAAATTTTAAGATTTTTCACAAATTAAAAATTTTTTAGAGAAATAAAAAAGGGCAAAATTAATTCTAACATTATTTTCCATCGATTTTTTAATAAACTTTTAATTTTATAAAATTCATGATAACATATGTATTTAAGAGTTAATTTAAAAAAATAAAAAATAAAGTTTTACTGTTAAAAGGCTTAGAAAAAAATGGCTTGACATAATTCATATAAATCATCATTGACAGATGGACTTATTGTATATTATGATGAAACATTTCAAATTGGGTAGATTGGACATTTTCATTCATTCCAAACTGAAAAAAAGAAAAATCTGTTGTAAGCTTTGTGTAAACCTTTTGTGATTGATATGTACAATATTTTTATTCATTAAATCTTGACCACATGTATTATTTAATATATATCTCAATGGCTATAAAAATTGAAATACCATATTCCAAGTAAAGAGAGTGACATATGTGAACATCTTCCTATAAGTTTATAGGCTTAGGTCTAAGCATGGTCTAATAATAATAATAATAATAATAATAATAATAATAATAATAATAATGAGGGTGGCAGGTACCCACGTGGCATTGCTTGTAGCCACATAAATAAGGTACAACAACATGTGGGGCATACTGCATTGTGTCCAAAGCATGCAGCATTTAGAAATTAGAACGACCATGCATATAATTACTAATTTTATAAGTTATTACACATATATGTAGCATTGAATTATATTATAGAAGCATGTAATAACTAATAATACAAAATTTATTCATAATTCATCAATCATATGCATTTTTAAAATTTTTCTTTTATTTGAGTTTCTGCTGTATTAAATTATTTGAGAGAAGCAAGTTTCACATGTGCCAAGTCACACATACCTAAAGAAGGAAAAAGTTCTTTCTTATATGTTTGGCTCCTTTGGGATATTTGGTTGGTGTAGACTAGATATTTTTCTCAATTGTGCAGATAATAATAGTGAGTGTTTTAAGCTCGGTTCATTGCATTGTAATATATGATAGATTTTATTATGTCTCCGATTAAATATGGTTAAAATTAAAGGAATATTTTTTTATATTTTAATAATATTTTTTTAGCAATACTTTTAAAATATCATAGTTACGATAAGGAATAAGTATTATTTTGGTCCTTCACATTGAGGGTCGGAATCGAACCCGGCCCTGATCTAATTTTCGATTTAAAATCGTCCTTAACGTTTTTTTTCGTATTAAAATCGTCCTTTGAAATAAAATTTTTAATTTTATTCCTAAACTACCCTTACTTTAATAAAAATTATAAAATTAAAAAAAAATAAAACACGCGGGGAGAGGGGAGACGGGGCGGGGTTGGGGTGGGGGGAGGGGAGGGGTAGGCAGCAAGGGGAGACCGGGGTGGGGAGGGGAGGGGGAAGGGGAGGGGGAGACCGGGGGTGGGGGAGAGGGAGGGGGAGGCGGGAAGGGGAGACCGGGGATGGGGGTGGGGTTGGTGGTGGGGGAGGGGAGGGGAGGGGGAGGGAAAAGGGGAAAGGGGAGGGTATTTTTGTCCAAAAAAATAAAAAGGATGATTTTAATACGAAAAAAAACGTTAAAGACGATTTTAAATCGAAAATTAGATCAGGGACGGATTCGATTTCGACCCTCAACGTGAGGGACCAAAATAATACTTATCCCTTACGATAACTCTTATAGTATAAACATACTAAAATACATCTATCAATATATATCATGATCTTTTTGACTAATTTATTAATACCTAAACTTAGATCTAGATATACACAATCATAAAACAAAATATTAGGAACTATATGTTATATATGTAACATATAGTAGACACCATTAACTAACATATATCATACATGTCAGTTCACCTTTAAGATTGGTGGCTTTTTATTCTTAAATTATTTTAAATTGTGTCTTATCATTCATGGAGGATAAATTCAATCCCACTTAAAACATAAAAAAAAAAATTGTTAATAAAATTCTGAATAAATTATTTCATATTTATAAGTCAGCAAATGATTAGTCACTGTAATCGACAGTAAAATATCTTAGACAATAATTTATAATATTATTATTTATATTTTAAAATATACTTATTTTTTGAAAAAGGAACTAAGAAAAATACTAAGAAGTAAGAAGCAAAGAGATGAACAAGTGAAAAGAAAAAAGTTTTATTGACTTATCTATCACCCTTATTTGACCTCAAAAGTTAGAATAATAGCAAATAAACTGATACTTATAGAGTTATAAATATTTTATTTTATTCACAAATAAACTGATACTTATAAATCTTCTTGTTTAAGAGAAGAATGTAAACTTAAAGCTGATATTGTGAATCAAGAGTAGTTAATGCATGTGCGGGACGACTTTAACACCGATACTTTTTACTGGGTTAACTTTGATTACTATAAAATATAGAAAAAATTTTAAATGTATCGAGAATACTGCTATTTCAATTGTTTTATCCGTTGATTTTAATTAATATATATTATATATATATTTTTTATAATTCAAATCAACATTTAAAATAATTGAAATACTGATGTTCTTGGTATACTTGAAACTCTTTCTAAAATATAATTAAAAAAATATTGGTAGACAATGAAAATATTAAATAATATAAACAATGAATATATCGGATGTTCATTTCACTAGGTGTACGAATAGTTATTTTAATATTAAGATTTAGATAATTAATTTAAAAATATAATGTGTTTTTATTTAATTGATGATTGTTTATATTATTCAAGATGATCACTATTTACCTAGTACTCCCCTAAAAAAATGATGTAAATCATATTATGATACATAAGAAAAGTAAAAAAAAAAAAAAGGAGAAGTGGGATCATAGAGCAGTGAAGAGTGAGAAAGAGCATCACACGCAATTTGAGAAAAAAGGGGTTTTTCTTTAGAAGACCTTCAAGGCATAGTTGTAAAAATCGGACTGGATCGGCCGGTTCGATTGGAAAACCGGTAAACTAGATTCAGAATCAGTCCGGTTGAGTGATGTAACCGGATAAAGAATAGAACCGTTTTGAACCGAGTTGAATCGGCCGGTTTTGATGAAAATTGAAAAATCGGCAGTTTCTGGTTAACTGACCGGTTTAGATTTTTTTTATTCCTTTTCCAAAACGACCTCGTTTTGGTTTATTTTTTAAAAAAAAAAAGAAAAGCCCTACGGGCTACCAAACCAATCCCCACCCCCACGCCCCACCCGATCCCAGTTTCCAGTTCCACTTTCCCTCCCCTTTTGACTTTTCCCCCAACCCTAACGGCGAAACCCTATCAGCCCTCTGCCTATCAGCCCTCCGCCAGTCCGCCTCACCTCACTCACGCAACCCCCAGCCCGTCATCCTCTTCGTCTCACCGTCGGTCTGAGCTCTGAAGAAACCAACTCAACTAAGGGAGTAGGAACAGCCGAACAGCAGACTCGCCACCCGCGAACTCGCCGTTCGGCCGTTGCGCGCAGTCGAACTCGCCATTCCAGCGCCGTCGCCCTCGCCTAGTCGCCCTTGCTTTTGCAGCGCCGTCGCCCTCACCCAGTCGCCCTCCCTGTCGCCCTTCTGCTCTAGTGCTCTGTGACTCTGTCAACAGGTAAGCTCCAGTTCTGTAATCTGCTTCTGCTCTGTTCTGCACTTGAAGTTTAATTATCGTTGTGTGAAATACATTACACTCTGCTCTGTTCTGTAAGTTCTGTTATGAATATGAATATGCTTATTGCTTGTTGAAATTGTTAAGCTGAATATCCTTGTTGAAAGCTTGAAATATGAAACTGTTGAATATGAAACTGTTAAGCTGAATTTCCTTGTTGAATATGCTTGTTGAAGTTGTTAAGCTGAATATCCTTGCTGACTTGTAAGTTGTAAATTTACTGTTGGATTAGGACATGAAATATGAAACTGTTGGCTGTTGCATTTTTCATGTTATGTAAATCAATTTATGTTTTGTTGATTTGTACTGAAAATATGAAACTGTTGGATTATATGCTTGATTTGAATCTATGAAATATGAATTTGCTTGTCTTGCTGAATAGGGAATTTAACTATTTAAGAATTTAAGGTTGCTGTCTTGCTGAATAGGGAATAGGAACTAGGGAATTTAGGATTGCTATTGTTTTATAATTTTGCGGTTTTGCTACTCCATATTCTTTTAGAATGGCTTCTGCGAATACACCATCAGAAACACCATCTTCGCAAGAACAAGGATCAACTCCTGATGCATCAATTGGAACCCAAAAAAATAATAATAGAGCAAAAACCGATCCTGCATGGGGTCATTGTAAACAAGTTGTGGAGTCTGGAAAAACAATTCTGCTATGCATATATTGTGAGAAGCTTATTAGGGGTGGAGGAATTCATCGGTTTAAACTTCATTTGGCTGGAAAAGGAGGAGATGTTGAGTCTTGTCGAAAGGTGCCAGCTGCAGTGAGACACCAATTCCATGAAAGTATTGAAGAGCTTCGAAGCAAGAAAAGAAAAACTCAAGAACAATATGTCGAAAGTTATAATGCTTGTGATGATGTTGAAAGAGAATTTGACGAGATCGAACGTAATGAGATGCAACAACAACAAAAATCCAGGGTTCCAACACCTATCTCTAGAAAATGAAAACAAGTCAAAGGTTTACAATCCTATTTTCCAATACGTATTAGTTATATTTAGACTTTGAAACTTGGTTGTTTTTTAAATGTTGGTGAAGAACTAACGATATGTATTTTGAATTATTAAGTTTATGACTATTTTTAGTATTTTATATTTTTTATTCATGTGAAACCGATTTTACCGTTTCAACCAACGATTTATCGTTTGAACCAATAAATTAGTGAACCAGTAACCTGACCGGTTCAATCACCGGTCCGGTTCTTACAACTATGCTTCAAGGTCTATTAATATTTTAAAAATAAATAATTATATTAACTCACAATTAATTAAATAATTATATAATTAATTATATTAAATCTAATTAATATAAATAATTATATTAAACCAATAATAAATATTATTTATATTATTATATTAAATTATAATTAATAAAATTTATTCATATAAAAAATAAATTTAATTTATATATATTATAAAAAAATTATTAAATTATTTATTTTTATTTATAAAATTTAAAATACTAACAAAATTTAAATTATGTATTTTGGCCATTACATTTTATATATTATATATGTTAAAAATGTATATATAACCGTTGATGTTAATCGGTATAAAATTATAGAATAATTTAGATATTCTATTTTATTCATAAACTGAAAGTATGAACAAAAAGCTGAAAATGTCAATAAGAGTAGTTAATACATGTGTGTGATTTTAATGTCTATATCGTTTGTTGAGATAAATAATTAAATTTAGATTTTTAAAATTTTAAATTTTATTTTAATAGATAAAGTGTGTTTTTTACTTTTGAATAATTTTTTTTATATTTTTTCTTTATTTCAGTTATAAAATAAATTATAAAAGATCATATTTTTTCTTCTAAAATAAAATATAAAATTTAAAGAATCTAATTCTTAAATAGTTTTAGTCAAAGTTAATCCAATAAAATAAAGCTTAATTGCATATTTATAAAAAAAAATAGCATTGATTTTTATTATAACAAATGATCTATGTCAAAGACATGGTCATTTTTTTTACTGCAAATTTTTTCATTCATTCAACTTGTGTTTTTTTACTCCCATCATCCAACTTAAATGTGAAAAGGACTATTAATCAACCATACTGTTCTTTATTACATTATATATATATTTTTATTTTATTTATATTTTTATTCATTTTCTTAGTCATCACAATCCCAAGAATCACTTTAAAATAAAACAATATTTTAAAAATTTAATTTAGAATTTTGGACCTATATATATAAAGTGAAATTTTTTTTTAAATGTATCGATATACTGATATTTTAATAATTTTTAATTATTGATTTTAATTATAAAAATATAAATAATATAAATAATTAATAATAATTAAAAATTACTGAAATATCAGTATAACAATATACTTAAAAAATTTTCTATAAATAATCTAGTAATTAAAAAAAATATGATTCATCTTCTCGATTTTCATTATCATAATACACGTAAAAATTATTTTTTTATGTTTTGTTTGATTCTTTTGATATCTAACGTTAATAATGAATGAGTCAGTAAATGAATGAGTGAACAATGAAAAAGACAAAAGAAAGAAGGAAAGACATAGTGAGGGAAAAAAGACACATGAAATCACATGTCAGATTTGCTTTTTCACAAGAAAATTTTCTACTACAAAAGACATTCATTATACATAAAATAAATGCTCCTCATATAACTCACTCTTTTTTTTCTTTCCCTCATTTCAAATCAACCAGTTTATCCTCTCTTTAAAGTTCTTTTACTTTTCATCATGGTTCTGAAAACCAAACTAGACCGGCCGGTTCAACTGGAATAATAAAAAACCAGTCACCTAACCGATCTGGATAATGTCAAAAATTGTCTGACAAAAAACCGATGAAAAAACCGGTCAAACCGACGGTTAATCGGTAAAACGGAAAAACCGTCCGATTTTTTAGCGATTTTTTGTTTTTAAAAAAACCCTAAACGATGTCGTTTTGTCCCTATAAGAAAAAAAAAGGCTAAGCCAAATGCCCAAATCCCTAACCCACTACGACGACACCAAATGCCTAAATCCCTTCTCCCTTCTCCCTCACTCTCATCAGTCTCACTTACCCAAATCCCTAACCCACTACGGCGCTACTTCCCTCCCTCTCTCTCTCTCACAGCCAGGCGCCAGCAGCCCCTCTCTCTCTCAGCCAACAGCAGTCACCGCTTCCTCGTCTCCTCCTCGTCTCTCTCTCAGCCAACAACAGCAGTCTCCGGCGACCCACCGTCCAGCAAGCTGACCACCATTCTTACCTTTCCTCTTCTCTTCTCGCCTCTCCTCTTCCCTTCGAACGCTTCTGCCCCCCACTCAACTCTCGTCACTACCACAGAGAGAAGCTGAATCTCTCTGTCCTGCATCGTTCCGTCGCTCGCACCGCTCTCTGCGCCGCTGCAAGCTCAGCCGGCCACCACCAACTCTGGGCGACACTACTTCTGCTCTTCTTCTCCTTTCCATTTCTCAGTCTATCTCTGCTACATTTCAGGTCCCCTGCCTCATCCCTGCTTCCTGCTCTATTTTTTTACTTTCTTTTATTAATTCTGTTGTTATTTTTAGTTAGATTTCTGATTAATTCTATTTGTTAGGATAGATAGATATATATGATGTTAGGTAGCTAGGTTGTGGTTAGAAGATTTTAGGCCTGATAATTGCTCCGTTCTTGATTATCCAACATGGCTTAATACTGCTTGTTTGCTGAATGATGTTGGTGTGATCATTACCTTGCTGTTTCTATTTCATGTGACCTGATTTTACCTGCTGTCCTGCTGAACTGTACTTGTGAAATTAAGTTTGATGCTGCCTCTGTACATGTAATCCATGCTTTTGTCATGTTAATTGCAATTTTTGGATTCATGTGCTTATATTTTGCTGCTACTTGTTGCCCAAATTTCTAGAAATTGCTCTGTTTTTAAACTTGCTATTTAAGAGTTGAACGTGGCACTTTTCAAATTCTTAGTATCACTATATTTCTCTTCTTTAATGATCTATGAAGTTGTTAGTTATAAACTTTGATGTTTGAAGTTGTTTGTGAACCTCTAATATTAAGTTATGGAAAATTTATTAGGAGCCACTTAGATAAAGATGTCAAAAACGTCTTTTTTTAAAGATATTTTTAAAAATTAAAATTTAACACATATAATCAATTAAATTGTATTATTTTTATTAAAATTAGACTGGACAAATCAGTTTAGCAAAAAAATTAATAAATTAAATTTTAAACCAGTATAAATTAATATTTTTTTATAAAAAATTAATACAATTATATATATATATATATATATAAGTTTTGAAAACTTTAAATTATAACTCTATAACAATAGAGAAGAAAATGGCTAGAATTTAGAATTCTCAAAATTAATATATATAATAAGAGTATAAGTCATTTTTTATAAAAAATAATATTAATTTAGACGGATTCAAAATTTGATTCACTATTTTTCGGTCAAACTAATTTGTCTGACCTAATTTTGACAAAAATAATATAATTTAAGTGATTATATGTGTTAAATTTTAATTATTAAAAAATATCTTTAAGAAAAGATGTTTTCTGCGTCTTTATGGAGCATCCCCTAATTTATTATGTGAAATTTTAAATTTTATTAAGTTAAAAATTATTGAATTTATATATTTAAAATTATTTTTAATTTTTTAATAATTTTATTTAATATTTAATTAAACCGGTTAAACTTCGGTTAAACTTCAGTCGAACCAATAAACCATTAAAACAATGACCTCATCGGTTTATTAATCGGTCCGATTTTCACAACCTTACTTTCCATTATTAATCTTACTTTCCATTATTAAATTTTAGCATGCATTTATTTTCTGTAATATATATTATTTTAATGTTAATATTTTTTAATAATCAGCATATGAATCTTTTTTCACAAAAACAAAATTTAAATACATAATTTGTTAATAATAATAATAATCTTATTTTGACACGAATATAAAAAATATTTGCTATAAAAATAATATAATTAGTTTGTTTATACTTTTGACTATAAATACACCGTAACTAATTAAATTGTATTTCATTAAGTGTGTAAAAACTGATCAAATAACGTAAAAAATATTTTTTTTTGTTTAGTATAGATTCAGTAAAAATAAAGTAATTGATAATATAGTTGATTGAATTGAGATAGCTCATTTTCATATGATAATTTAATTAAAAATAAATAAATTAAAAAGATACATAAAATTTTACGAGTGTCCAATAAATTTACATAGAAATATTAGTAAATAAATATTTATTATATATTATTAAATAAATATTTATTTTATTTATATAAAAATTTTTAGATTGAGCGAGATACACAATATCATGATTAAAAAATAAATAATAAGAATAAATCAATAAAAAATAGAATAAGAAAAAAATTACAAAACAAAATTAATAGTAAAGCGAACACATAACAACATCTCTAATAAAATACTTTTAGAATATCATTTTTAATATTTTAAAGGAGTGAATTGATTTAGTATATTAGAATTAATCAATAAAAATAAAATTGATAACACCTTAGAGATATAATATTATTTGAGAGAATGAATAAAATTCTATCACTTATATAATTATGTTAATGAAATAATTAAAAATAATATAAAATTTTAATTAAATTAATATTAAGTATTAGAAGGAAAAAATTTAATTATGGTAATTGACACCACAATTGGGTCTTGGTCTTCGACTTAATACAACTTTTGACACTATAACACCACATGTGATGTTTAGTGTCGTTCTTCATTGAATTTTGTGATAATAATATTACAATACAGTCCACACATCTAACTTTTTCAGATCATAATAATAAAATAATGCATTCAGGACAGACAATGCAGCACGTTAAATATTGTCATCTCCCCAGTATACTACTATGATGTCTGTATTGTTTAACTTGTTCTGAAAAATTAAAACATATATCGTTTGCTGATTTTTTATTCCGTCTTAAAAAATTTGGAAAAAAAATGGAAGTAACTTAGGAAAAAAAATAAAAACAAACTAATTATATTATTCTTATAGCAAATAATTTTTATAAAGGAGTGTTAGGGGTCAATAATTTTTTTATTTTATAACTATTAATTGATCATCAATAGTATTTTTAATGGTGTGAGATTAAATTTAATGATATAAAATCATTTATTTTTTTTATGGTTAAATGCTGGCCAACTTTTTAAAAAATTACTGGCTCCAAAACTTTTTTTTATATTTGTGTCAAAATAAGATTATTATTATTATTATTAACTAATTATGTATTTAAATTTTGTTTTTGTGAAAAAAGATTCATATGCTGATTATTAAAAAATATTAACATTAAATTAATGAATGCATGCTAAAATTTAATAATGGAAAGTAAAAAAATTTTAAAGAGAGGATGAGCTAATTAATTTGAAATGAGGGGAAAAAAAAGAATGAGTTATTTGAGGAGCATTTTTATTTTATATATAGTGAGTGTCTTTTGTAGTGTAGTGCATATGCTGAGAGTCCGTTCTATTTTGCCTTTTGTGGGCAGCTGTAAAAAAGAAAAATTGTCATGTGATTCTATATGCATTTTTTTCTTCACTATGTCTTTCCTTTTTTTTGTCTTACTTATTGCTCACTCACTCACCTATTTACTGACTCATTCATTATTAACTTTAAATAGCAAAAGAATCAAACAAAAACTAATACAAAGAAATAATTTTATAAGTGCATTTATGATAATGAGGATTGAAGAGATGAATTATACTATTTTAATTACTGGATGCATGGGTCCAAAATCTCAAATTAGAATTTTAGAAATGTCGTTTTGTTTTGAAGTGATTGGTGGGGTTGTCATTACTCAAAAAATGAATCAAAAGATATAAACAAAATAAAAATATATATAAAATGTAATAAAGAACAGTACGATTGATTAATAGTCCTTTTTACACTTAGATTGAATGATGGAACGTAAAAAGGAACAGGTTGAATGAATGAAAAAAATTACTGTAAAAAAAATGACCATGTCTTTGATATAGATCATTTGTTAATTATTATAATAAAAATCCATGTTATTTTTCTTATAAATATGCAATCAAATTTTATTTTATTGGGTTAATTTTGACTATAATTATTTAAGATTTCAATTTTTTAAATTTTAAATTTTATTTAAAAAAATATAATTTCTTATAATTTATTTTATAAGTAGAATAAAAAAATATAAAAAAATTATTTAAAAATAAAAAATAATATTTTATCGACTAAAATAAAATTTAAAATCTAAAAAATTTAAATTTAATTATTTAACTCAACAAACAGTATAGATGTTAAAGTCACACACAGGCATTAACTATTATTATTGCCATTATCAGCTTTTTGCCTTTTCATACGTTCAGTTTGTGAATAAAGTAGTATACCAACTAATATCTGCATTTTATAATTCACCGTATGTTATACGTAAGATTACTAAGATATATGCAAGTTGAATGCGACGGTCATATATACATCTTTAATATATATAATATAATACGTAACGATCAAAATAAATAATTTAAATTACCAATGAATAATAGCTCAAACGGTATAGTCTTTTCATATTTATCTAAGAAATTGCGGATTCGAATCTCTTATCTTTGTTAAAAAAATAATAATTTAAATTTAATTAGTATTTTAAATTTTATAAATAAAAATAAATAATTTAATATACAATTATTTGATAATGTAATTAAATTTATTTTTTATATAAGTAAATTTAATTAATTATAATTTAATATAATAATATAAATGATATTTATTATTGGTTTAATATAATTATTTATATTAATTATAATTTGATATAATTAATTATTAAATAATTAATATAAATTATTAATTAAATAAAAATATAATTATTTGATATAATTAATTATTATAATTATTTATTCAATATTTATTTTATATTTATTAAAAAAATAATTTAAAATCTTCATTCAATGATTTGGTTTATTGTCCAAAACCGGTCAATTAAAAATCGGATGTGAGCTGTTGAATTGGACGGGAACCGGCCGGTCGAACCGGAACCGGAACTGTCCGGTTTCTGTAACACGACGCCATTTCGTTAAAAAACAGAGAGAGATGCCAAGCCCAAGCCCAAGTCCCTTCCTTCCAAATCATATTTCAGAGAGCAACAACAACGAACTGCTGCCCGCAACCCTAGCCTCCACCACCGCCTTGTGCCTTTATTGCCGCCACGACGTCCGTCGCACCGATCCCTGTTCGCTCTCAGACTCACCAGTCGCAGGCACGCTGTTTCTTCCTCGAGCATCCGACGTCTTCGTCTTCTCACCGTCATGCTAGCCGTCGTCTTCGTCTGCTGACTCTGCTCGCCATCATGCTTGCCATCTCAGACCGAAGGTCAGTGCTCACTCTCACCTGATCTTCATTCCTTTTAATGCTCTGTTCGGAAATCAAATCACAGGATGATTGATTATTGAATATTTTGTGATTTTATTGAAGAAAAACCCTTCCCCATTCCAATCTCCTTCCTTCGAGTTTAGAGAGCAGAAGCTCAACCAAGAAAAAAACCCTTCTCCATTCCAATCTTGTCGCCGTCTGTCGGAGTGAGAGACTGCTGTTGTCGCCTCCGTTGCACTCAAGAACTTCCGTCTTCGTGCTATCGGTGTTCGCTACTTCGCTCCATTTCAATCTGGTGCTTGCTTGTTCTTCGTGTTTCTTTTATTGTCTGTTCAGAAATCAAACACTCTTCGTGCTTGTTCTTCGATGGTCAGTGATAGTCGTTTTTTAATGCTCACTGCTAGTGTTCTCACTGTTGCTGTTTTGTACTTTCATTGATTGATGATTATTGATTAAGTAATGTGTTGCTATTTTTTTTACTCTGTGCTTCAGTTAATTAGATGCTCTGTTAGTACTAGAGAATCAAAATGGGTATCCTTTGATGTCTCACAACGAACACTCAGTAACATCGATTTTCAATTAAGGGAAAATAAATTATTCATAATTCATAGGAATATAATTAAGAACTACTATTGTTAAACTAAGGATATAAAAAGTGATTGCGGTTTAAACGAAAGAATTTCAAAAGAAAATATATTTTTCTTAGATCGATGATTTGAAATATTTTCTTAAATTTTTTAAAAGATTGTTTGGATGAAATATACAATCCTTAAAAGAACTTTAATTTTAAAAATTAATTTAAAAAATATTTAACTACATGAATTTAAGTGATAGAAAATTTTTATTATCATTAAATTTAAAAATAAGTCGAATTAAGCTAAATTTAAGTTCGACTTACAAAATTAAACTCATCTCAAAATACAATTGACTAAAATAAAGTTCATAAACTAACTCATATCTATAATGAATTGGCTCAAATAACGTAACATAAATATATAATCTATATTCTTATATAAATAAATCATAACTTATATATTTAGTATCTACTAATAATATAATTTGTCTTTTATCATAATTATATATATAATTGATAAATATATAATTGTATATATGTGTATAAAATATATTATTATAAATTAAAAATATAAAATATATAATATATATTAATATAAATAATTATAATAAATAATACATAGTTATATTCTATATATAAAATATTAAAATAATAAAAATTTAAAGAATCAAGTTTCCGCGACTAATTTTAGATTTTACTTTTACTATTTTAAATCAACCATTCTATAATTGAGCATCCATTCCCTACATTTTCTTTCCTCGGATTCCTTTGATCTTAGCATTTCAAATAAAAAGATGCATGCATCAGATCTTGTTGGAAGTATGCATGCACTAGAGATGTCACTACAAAATTATTATACTAACCAAAGATACAGTTTAACACTTTAACTAAACAAAACAGAAACAGATAAAAGGATAAAACAAAGGTGGTGGTTCATAAACACAAGACCCCACCAGTTGAAAAAGCAAACGTACGAATAATCATTCACATACAACAAGAAATTAATTGTCCTCTACCCTATAGCCTCAAATCATGACAAATAAAAAAACAAATGTTACCAATTGCTAGGATAATCATAACCTCTAATAAATTTAATATAAGATATCTATGTTTAGATCTTCACTATTTATTACACACTATAAATTCAAAATTATTTGAGAGTAAAAAAAAAACATAAATTATGTAAAATAAGTCAAGCAAAACAGACATAATTTAGTGAAAAATATTAAGAATTAGAAAAAATTTCACTCCTTTTTTATTTAGAAAATATTAAAATAATAATTTTTTATTTATAAAATATATTATTTTTTATAATTTAAAAAAAATTATTTTAATTTATTTTAAATTTTTTATATTAATTATAGTTAATTTTATCTATTTAAAAAAAATTATTTTTTATAAAATATCTTTTAATAAAATTTTAATTTTTTTAATTAAATTTTGTTTACCAAAATATCTTTTAACAAATTATTTTTTTAGTGATTAAATTATATTTTTACTAAAATATTCTTCGAAATATTTTTAATAATTAAATTATTTTTTATTAAGATACATTTCAATAATTTCTTAGTTACTAAATTATAATTTTACTAATTTTTTTAACAACAAATTTTTTTTGTAATATCAATATATATTATTAAACATGATTTTACAAGTTTAGTTTAATATTTTTTTATATTTTTCTATTAGTCTCATATGGAAACTTTTTTAATTTAATGTTAAAATAATATGCATTGATATCACAATTTAATCACTAAAAAAATAATATTAAAGAGTATCTTAGTAAAAAAAATTAATCATTACAAAATATTTTGAAGAATATTTTGATAAAAATATAATTTAATCACTAGGAAAATAATTTGTTAAAAAATGTTTTGCTACACACAAAATTTAATCACCAAAAATAAAATTTTTGTTAAAACATATTTTTATAAAAAATAATTTATTTTTCTTAAAGTAGATAAATTTAATATTAGTTAACACAAAAATCTTAAAATGAGTTAAAGAAAAAAATTTTAAAAAATTATAAATTTTTTTATATTTTACAAATAAAAATAAAAAAGTATCATGAAATACGCGCATAATTTGTAAATTAAACAAAAGCATAGACTGGAAAGTCTTGAAACATAATTGATGTACTTTTCTTAGCCATGAAATATGCATATCCCACCCAGGTCTTGTCACGTGGTTGAAGCAGGAAGGTTGAATTTGTGACTGGGAGGATGCATCAATTCAAATGATACAAAACACAAACATTATTTGTTAAATTTTAAGCACTTTCATCATTTCTAGTGACACAGGCTAGTGTACTAATGGTAAAGGTAATTGCCTCTTTTATTATATGGTCACATCAGGCTTCATCTCTACCAACCCTAATTATTATTGCAGGGTTGAAGCTTTAAAATACTTTTGGGTATTTGAAAAGGTGAAGAAAATGTGAGAGGGAGACGCAAGTGGAGGATGAAAAAAATGTAAAAACAATGGAGTTAAGCTGCTGAATAATATTAAAAGTGCCTATTACTGTTAGTAATCTCTTTAGGTCTCAAGGTATGGTTCTAAATTAAAGTGCTACCTTTGTTGCTTTTTAGTGGAATCGATGATGCCTGACATGAATATGTAAATGTTTACGAAAGAAAAAATTAATTTATCTCCAAGGACTCTTAATAAGAATTAGTTAATTAATAACAAAGATAATTTATATTTAAATTATTCATAAAAAAGATTTTCTACTCTTCTTAATAATATTTAGAGAAAATGTTTAAATTATTTTATTAAAAAATACTACGATGTAAATAAAAACTTTATTCACCAAATTAGTTAATGAAATAAAATATATTTGATTTACAAATCAATCAAACAAACAAATAAAAGTGGTACATATTTTAGTTTCTCTCGTTCTATCTCCAATATCAAAATGAATATGTTAATTTTCTATTCATCTCACGCTATGTGTGTAGGGTCGTAACCCATATACTTTCTCTATTAATTATACTAGACATTGTAAAAATAATATGTAAATATTTCATGATTTTTGTCTTGTAAGAATAAATGTTTAATATTTAAATATTATGGTAAAAAAATTCTAGAAATTAAATAAATAAATCAAATATTAAGAATTTCTAAAAACACCTAAGTTAGTATTTAAAAATATCTATAATAATATCTAAAAAGAAAATCTAGATATTATGATGACCACTAATTTGAGAACATATAAATAGACTATCACATAAGTCATTGTAATCAAGTAAAAAATACATTAACTTTCAAATACTTTTGTACTATCTTCTTAGTTTAGCAATAATATATATAAGGATTAAATAGGATTTTGATTTTTATGGATTAACTCAAAAATCGAATTTTACCTATAAATTTTTTGTATTCAAATGTAAAAAAGATCACTAATTTCGAATATTTTCACCGGATGCTTACAGAATTATAGGATCAGAATTGAATTTTCTCACCATAAACAATTTTACCTACTATGACTTTAGATTTTGGAATAATATAGAGAAAAACAACATAAAAAAAAATATACACAAAGGGTTAAAAACACCTTAGTTGATTGAATGAGTGGAGCCCTTCATATGAAGAGGAACCTACCACTAGTCCACTACGAAGAGAGAATCTACAGCATAAGACAAATTATTTATTTTCTGCCTTACTTTTTTTAAAAAAAAAAGTACAAATAAATAACTCAAGCACAGAGTCACAACCTCATAATTAACTATCATAATAGAGAACCTACCTATCTATATTATAATATCGTCAAAATAGGTAAGTAATAAGATAATGTTGTAATTCACCTCATCAATTGTTAGATCCTACATTTGGTTTACAGACTTAAATCTCGTGTAAGAAATTATATTATATTATATTATATTTTATGTTCTTATTTTATTGGTTAATAAATATTTAATTAATTAATAAAATAAAAGAAGTTATATAATTTTTTGAAAAGTATAAAAATTAATTTTTATGAAAAAATCAGAACTTAATCTTTTTTTTCATCAATAAATATTTTTTTCATTCATTATAAATAATTTAATTAAAAAAAATAAAAAGATAAAAAAAATGGACAAAGTAAATTCTCTCTAATAATACTTATTTTTAATAATTTTTTATAATAATCTTAATATATAATTTTAGAGTACAAGTTAACAAAATTTTTTTAATTATTATTCTTATACAAGTACATTTTTATATGAATTTTTAAATTTACATAAAAAAACGATTATTTATAAAATAAAAATATAGCTATAAAATCGCGTTTTTATGAACTGGAATGACAGTGAATTGTGACCTTTGTCAGTTCAAATTTGAAGTTAATCTAAAACTCTATCATTATTTATTAATATTTCAATGGTGAATAAGTTATTAGACTAAAAGGGATAATAGATTTTATACAGGAGTATATTAGTAAACAAAATGAAAATATAAATACAGGAGTTGCTAAGCTATTTGTGGCTGGGTGTGATTTTTTAACAAGAAAAAGATGCATTGTTTGGCTATTTGTTTTGAGAAAAAAACCATTTGAAAATTTAGCTGGTTAGCATATATTTTGGAAAATTCTACCGTGCTCATACATTTTTTCAGCATAGTATGCTGACTTCGTGTGGCAATACTAAAGAACGACACGTGGGGGTGAAAATGGTTGTGAGACAGAGCGGAATAGGAAAAGCATTCGTTCTGCCATTGAGAATAATTATACAGTAATTAGTTTTATATTAGGTGTTAGGCTAATGGGCCATTGATTTGTGGGTTAGGAACTTATATTTTGAAATGTATATAAGGGCCATAAAGGATAATTTATTGGGTTTTTGTTTTATTTAACATTACCAATGAATGTGGCATGAAGGGAATTATTATTGTTATATTGATTCATGATTATGATGAAATATAAAAGTTAGTAAGAGAGTTCGGTTTAGTTTAATTTAATAGGCATATCATGAAATGTGGGATGACAATCAGTTTTTGTTTTAGATGAAATCATTGATTTTCCAGAATAGAAAGAGTATTTTTTAAAGTATGGTAGAAATAGAATTTTCGGTTTTTGGTTAGGGTTTACTAATAGAATTATAGTAATTAGATTAAGATCCGTAAATCAATTATACTATATATTATAAATTTAAAAATATTATATTATTTATAAATTAATTAGATAATATATAGATTAATATTAAATTTAAAGACTCATTTATAAAAAAATTTTAGAATTTGTGTATAATTTAATATAATTATTTAAAAATAAAAAACAAATAAAAATAAACAACAATAATAACAAAAGTTTTGTGAAGTTGGTCTCTTTTTAAATATAACTCATATTTTTTAATACCTTTATATAATAAAAAATTTTTATATACTTTATCATAAAATATAATCAATTTTAAGAAGTTATGTTTATTTTTATGAATATTTTTCATAAATAAATTATTCAAATTTTAAAAAATAAATTATATTTATTTGTTGATATTTTTGAGTAGATAGTGGTTTATAGTGTAATTTTTGAAGTATTTTTTTAGTGTATTTAGATATTTTATTTTTAAAAAAAAAAGAGAAAGAAAAATTAATTAAAAATGAGAGGAAGCAGTGGTTTGAAGTGCAGTTCGTATTTTTCAGCTAGCCACTGGAGATTTTTTCAGAATCTTTCTTATTTTATTTTTTTTGGAACCTTCTTTATTTTTTCATTTACTTTTAACCAACATCAAACAACCCACCACATGAAGGAGAGTTGGTCCATTACCTAATTATCTATAAATTAGTGATTATCTTTTAATTATTTATTTTCTACAAATCAATCAAAATGAAAACAATGAAATCACTTCACAAATCCCGTAGTCTCATACTCACATTTATCCTTAGTTCCACGCGTCAGTATCTTGGCATGACACCACATGTAAGTATGTGATACTTATAACCATCATCAGCATCATAGAATCTCCCTCTCCCTATCATTTTTCCTTATTAGCTCCCGTATGGACTCTTGGTGCTTGCTTTAACCCGTACAAATCTTTCTTCAATTTATAGACTTTATCTTCTTTTTCAAGAACTTCATATCCTGCAGGTTGCTCAACATACACTTCTTCTTCTAAAGTACTATTTAGAAATGCAGACTTAACATCCATTTGATGTATCTTCCACTTATTTTGAGCCGAGAATAAAATAATCATACGAATAGTATCTAATCTAGCAACAGGAGCAAATACTTCAAAGTAATCGATACCTGGTTTTTGTTTGTATCCCTTTGCAACTAATCTTGCTTTGAAACGATCAACTTCACCATTGGGTTTGTACTTAGTCTTGTAAACCCACTTTACTCCAATCGGCTTCTTATCTGTTGGTAAATCTGTCAGCTCCCATGTGTCATTCTTCTCAATGGCATGAATTTCTTCATCCATTGCTTTCTTCCAATTGTTGTCTTTAAATGCTTCTTCAAAGTTCAACGGCTCACAATCTGAAAATAGAGCAAAATTTATGATTTCTTCATCGGACGGATCATTGTCATTGCCAACTTCATAATCTGCTAATCTAGCAGGTAGTCTCCTCTCTCTTTGAGGTCTTCTAGATGATTCTGGTTGTTCGGTTGTGTCTGGTTGTCTTTCTTCTTCATCATCACATGTATTTGAAATTACAATCGACTGTTTTTCTGTCTTTGTGTTCCAGTCCCACATGGCTTTCTCGTCAAACGTCACGTCTCTGTTGATGATCACTTTCTTTGTTTCTGGATTGTACAACTTGTATGCTTTTGAGTCTGTGCTATAGCCAATAAAGATACACTTCTCGCCTTTGTCATCTAACTTCTTCCTTAATTGATCTGGTACGTGGGCATAAGCAATACACCCAAAGACTCTGAAATGATGGATGGAAGGCCGCTTTCCACTCCAAGTTTCCTCTGGAGTTTTATCACGAACATTTTTTTGTTGGACACTTGTTTAAAATATGAACTGCTGTTGCGACTGCTTCTGCCCAAAACTCTTTAGGCATTTGTTTTGACTTGAGCATGCATCTGACCATATCCATGATGGTTCTATTTTTTCTTTCAGCAACTCCATTTTGTTGAGGAGTGTATCTAGTTGTTAGTTGGTGTTGAATTCCGTGTTGCTTAAAGTATTCTGAACATGCAAGATATTCTGTTCCTTTGTCTGTTCTGAGAATTTTGATTTTACAGCCACTTTATTTTTCGACAAACGCCTTGAATGTCTTAAAGATATCACATGCTTCTGATTTTTGCTTCAGAAAGTATACCCATGTATATCTACTAAAATCATCAATAAAAGTGATAAAGTACCTGCTACCACCATTACTTGGAACTTCTACAAAACAAAGATCTGAATGCACAATTTCAAGTAATCTTCTAACTCTCCAAGACTTTCCTGTAGGGAATGGATCTCTGTGCTTCTTTCCCAGTTGACAAATCTCACAAACACAATTGGGAATATGAATCCGTGGTAGACCAGAAACAAGTCCTTTTCTTGACAGGTAGTTTAGGCCAGAAAAATGAAAGTGGCCAAACCGCATATGCCACAACCAGTTATCATCAAGTATCACAGAACTCATGTAAGAGGGATTAACATGTTGAATTTTTAACGGAAACATTTTGTTTGAAGTCATCTTTGCTTTATCAATGAACCTTCCATTGTTGTCAAATACAGTGCAATATCCACGATAAGTTATCATCTTATATCCTTTCTCAGATAATTGCCCCATACTCAGTAAATTGTAATCAAGTTCAGGAGCATAGAAAACATCAGAAATATAATTTAGAGAACCATCTTTCAATCTGATTGGTATGTGCCCTTTTCCTTCAATAGGGATCTTTGTACTATTACCAAACTTCAATAATAGTTTAACTGAATCATCTAATGAAGAAAATAACTCCTTTCTACTAGACATATGATTACTACAAGCATTATCCAAGTACCATATATTTTCATCTTCAGCACATGAATTACTTGTAAAAAATAAAGTCTGAGTACCCGAATTATCATCAGTATTTTGATGCTGATTTTCTGCAACGTGTGCTTGATTGTTATTCACCATTTTGAATCTGCAATCTGCTGCTTTGTGTCCATACTTTCCACAATGAAAGCAGTTGAAATTGGTTCTTTCTTGATGAAAATTTCCTCGACCTCTTCCTCGGTTGACAGGCCTGAAATTCGTTCCACCTCTTCCTTGATTAGGTGGTGTAAAATTATTGTAACTTCCTTGGTTGTAATTGCCACGACCTCTACCTCTGAAACTTCCTCTACCTCTACTTTGAAAATTAAAACCACGACCTCGTCCTTCTTGTGTACGGTTTGATTCTGCAACGTTGTTGAAATTCACTCGACTTTTCAGGGCTTCCTCGGTTGATTTTTCAGACTTCTCTAGTATTCTACTGATGTGGCTTTCCATGGTTCCTTGCAACTCTGCAATCGTCATGGTGTCCATATCGTGTGACTCTAGTATCGTAGTCACCACATGGTCATACTTCATCGGCATGGTGCGAAGAATTTTCTCCACTACTTTGCTATCGGGCATATCTTCTCCATAGACTCTCATCTTATTGACAAGATCTGTAACACGAGTAAAATATTGCTCAACAGTTTCTGAACTCGACATCTCGTACCTTTCATATTCTCTTCTCAAAGACTGTAGCTTTGCTTTTTGAGCTTTATCTACGCCTTTGTATGACAGCTTCAACGTGTTCCATGCTTCCTTTGCACTTTTGGCATTTGCTATTTTGCCAAATACCGTATAATTTACTCCTTGATGAATTTGAGATAGCGCCAATTGATCTCTCCTCTGTTGGGCAGCATCTGCTCCTTCTTGCAAACCCGGTTCAATAAAATTCCACAGGTTCTGGGCCTTCAAATGGGTAGACATCAAAGTCTCCCAATAACTATAATCGAGTTTCCCATCTAATTTGGGACCGGACCACACAATATTGAAAGTGTTTGCCATACCGACTCTATGAATCAACAACTATGTGAGAACTCTCCCACACCTTGCAAACTCTCACACACCAGGCGCTGGATTAACCAGCTCTGATACCAAATGTAAGTATAATACCCACACTATATTGGCCCTAGGATCACTCACTCATATAAACGACGCTATCATATTTTTTATCTCTCAAACTCACTAACACTCATAAAACAAGGGAGAGAATTTACACAAACATACCCATTTCATTATGAACACACATACAATACACAAGGCATATGTGCCTTTATATAGGCAATGCTTCCTACTAAAATAATAATTTATGAATCACAAATCAATTTTGTAATGACTACCATTTTATGACTTGGCTTCATGAATCTTCTTTCAACTTGCATTTATGTAGCTTCTATAATCTTCTAATTTCAATTCAATTTGATTTTGAGTTCTTCAATGTTGTAGAATGTTGTAGTTATACTACTCTCTTGAATGTTCTTCAAAAATCTTCAAGCTTCCAACATTAGCTTCTAGCAATATCTAGCCAATTGACGATTATTGTATTCAACTCAAACTTTGCTTCTTCAATTCTTTAACCATGCTTCATGAAAATTCTAATCTATGCAAGTTGATAGATTGCACAAGAAGTTTGTAGAATCTTGGTGATGAACCATGAACTTGTAACCACTTTGAATTCAAATTGAATTTTGCCTTTGACTTTTCTAAACTTTTGTTACTTGCATACCTCTTGATTTAATTTTCTAACATGTTTGAATATATGTATCTTTTAATTTGTTAATGATATTCGTGGCAAAAGGAAGATACCTTATGTCTTTAGGAAGATATTTGTTAATGGTATTTGTTTTCTTTTTTGGTATTGGAAAAGAATCTTTAAGATTTTGAAATATAGAAAGAACACGGAAATTGTAACACACACAAACGGAGTGGTTCAGATGTCAGAGAGCAGAAGGAGCTTCAGTAACAGTTGAAATAGAACAACTCTACTACCACCTGTTGGGTTGACTCAGAAGAAGAATGAAAGAAAGTTAGTTACTTCATCAAAAGTTATTATTAATTAACCCCTGTATATATATTAGGGACGATGCAAGTGCCTGCAATATACAACATTTATGGTGGTGTTTTCATTCCATCCTTTAAAGTTCAACTCAACAGGGAATTTGAAAATGTGCATGCATTACTAATTACTAGTACATACCAGATTTTCCATGTAAATATCAGAATAAGGTATATACTTACTCCCATAAATGTATGTATTTGGGTTCCTGGTGATTAGGAGCTGCTTCTGAATAAAGTGTGCCTAATTTCATTTAAGATGTTATTGAAATATACTTATTTATTTGCTGAGGCAGCAAGGGGGAACACTGCATTAGCTTTTCCAACATTAGCAAAAGCTTCATGGCTCTAATTCCACCTTGTAGTACAAACTGATGTACCTACATTCACTTTTGTGTATCTCAATCTCTGTCTGAATACTGGACAATAATGTGGATGGATATTATGAAAGGCAATTCAGGAATTCTTGCATCTGATATCATCCCCTAAGTAAACAGTATAAGGAAAATTCTGCTTTTTGAAAAAAGTACTCATTGTAAATATATTGGTCTTTCTGCAAATTAGAATATGTATGTTAAATAAGGAATGACTTGCAACAACCGGTGAATACTACTTCAATAATATTATATATGCACCTTCCTTTTATATCTTCTTTAACCAAAATATTAACCTTTAAACAGATCAAGGTACGAAAGCTGCAGATTTTAGAGCAACACATTCCCAGTAAAAACACCACATTTTAAAATAAATAAGTTTTGAGATCAGTTTGCTTTCAAACTAAGAAACCTATATGATCTGTAATGATTTCCATGCAGAATTGATAACAGAATGCACAAAAGACTATACTTTTTTTTTTAAATGTAATCTCATTTGATGAAAGAGTGATTATATGAGGGTGTAACGACCAAGCAAGCAAGAAGAGATATTTAAAGCTAGGACATGTAATTTAAAGACCAAAATAGCTGAAAGAAAGCTAATGCATCTAATTTGAGGGAGAAACTTAAAGAAGTATGAAATTACAAGAAAATAGAATCTAAACCAGTGAACCCTCAATCCGCATCCTCCAGGTGATTTCTTATAATCATATGCCCCTTAGATCAGCCTTGTCAGTTTTCACATAGTACTTTCTTGCATTTTCTCCCTGGTTAATTTTGAAGACTAGCTCTTGTCACATATCACCTTAGTTTCTGCATTATTGATATTTATAGGCCCATGCATTTCTATAGTAGTTTACAAATTGCTATTTTTTTTTTGCATTGTAATTTGCAGTGGTAGTTTAGGCATATTATACTATAGTAAGATGTGATTTCTATTTGTTACTATTTGACAATTTGTCCCTTTATTTTAACTTTCATAACCTTTCATTTTATGAAGAAACACTAGGAAATATTAGCCATGTCAAACTCGGTAATTATTTTTATTCAAAGTCTTATTTGAAATTTTCAACTAAAGTGATCCAACTTATAATGTGCAATTTTATTGTTTTATTCGAAATTCAAATAAGTGCCAAGTCTCTAATAACACACTTGACATATTTTGTAATAAGCAATAACTAAGAAGTTATTAGGGGACTATATTATAAATTTCAATTTTCGAAGTTATAGTGATATAATTAAAAATTGAGTAAATTATAAAGAAGGAACATAGAAAGAACCCAAAATGAACCTAGAAAGACCATAGCATTTGAGTATAATAATTATACAGAGAAAGGACAATTATAGAGAAGCATTTTGTTTATATTCGTTTGTCTATCACATTTTCCATATTAGATTCACATCTTTTCAATTTTTATTAGTATAATAATTATATAATTATAATTATGAGATGACAATGAATTATTCTTTTAAGTAACACTTTTTGAAAATAAAATCTCTAATAAAAAAGAAAAAAATAGAATACAAAGAAAAAAGTTGAAGTAAAAAAGATATTTAAAATTATTCTAATATAAATAAAACAACATAAAATATGCATGTCACTTATAATATTAATAATACAACTAAATAACTAATAAATTTAGTTTTTATTCTGGTAATATCTATTAGGACTAATTTAAATCAGGTTATAGAGACATAGAAATTATAATAGACAAACGGATTCATTGATTGTTAAGAATCAGACATCTTATTGGCTTAATTGCAATTTGCTAAATGCTTAATGCTAATTGCCACCTTCATTTCCTATCAATTAAGCCATAATCAACTATTTTTGTGAGAAAAGCACCACTTTTATTTAATGAAATGATTTATATTACGGCCTTATTTATAATAAGAACTCAATTAAATCGATGTAATTCATATAGGTTGTTATCGTATATTAAAATTCAAACAACCTTATTTCCTTTTTTCTTTTTGAAAGTAACAACTCTTTCTAGTTTGGTAATACCACGTCATATGTCAATGTCACATTAGTATTTCTTTTGCTATTTTTGTAATAGCTAGTGAACTGTTTAAAATATTTATGAATTTCGTTTCAAAATATATATGGACGCAACTCATTTGTTTTAAATTATAAAAGAATTAATTAAAAATTAAATAAAGCTATAAAATATACAACAAGGTTCAACAGAAAAACAAATAGTAACAGCTCAATAGCAAAGCGTGTTATTTTTTTCTTCAGGAAGAGGAACTGAGGAACCTACGAAGAAACAAGGAAGAAGCTACAGTAGTACAGTATAAGGTAAATAATTCTGATTTATTTTTGGAGAAAATTCACTCTCCTTTTCTAAAAGATATTAAAATGACACTTTTCTCTCTTTTATTGGTAAAATATATATTTTTTTCCTTTATAATTTTTAAAAAATCTCTTCTTTAACTCATTTTAAAATTTTTGTTACTAACATTAACTTTATTCATTTTTTAAGAAAAATTAAATTTTTTTAATAAAAATATACCCTTTAATTTTTTTATTTTTTGTGATTAAATTTTGTATACCAAAATATTCTTTAACAAAAATATTTTTTAGTGATTAAATTGTATTTTTACCAAAATATGTTTTAAATTATTTTATAATAATTCTAAATTATTTTTTTATTAAGATACTCTTCAATATTATTTTTTTAGTGATTAAATTGGGATATCAATGTATATTATTTTAACATTAAATTAAAATTTTTTTCTGTGAGACTAATAGAAAAATATATAAAAAATATTAAACCAAACTTATAAAACTGTGTTTAATAATATGCATTGATATCATGAGATTAACGGTAAAACATACAAAAAAAATTATTGTTAAAGAAAATTTTGGTAAAATTATAATTTAGTAACTAAAAAATTATTGAAGGATATTTTAACAAAAAATAATTTAATTATTAAAAAATATTTTGAAGGATATTTTGGGTTCATTTTTTTGCAAATGGAGAAGCTCATGGTGTAACACCATGAAATAGAGGCACAGCAAAAATGTTCACTGCTATGGGTGTCAGGAGAAAAACACAGCTTCTGTTTTTCATTTTCTAGCATTTAGTTTTTTTTTTGTTTCAAATTAGACAAAACGTAACTTCCGTTTTGCATTTGAATTTTTTTTTGTGTATGAGAAAAGCAAAAATGCAAGTTGCGTTTGTTAGAAAAGTTTTATTAATTTTTTTTAAAAAAAAGTAAAATGCAGGCTGCGTTTGTCAGATGAGCTGTTCAAATTTTTTTAGAAGAAGAGAAAATGTAAGTTGCATTTTATTTGGGCCTAAATTTTTTTTGAAATGTACAAAACGCAGTTCATGTTTTGTATGCGAAATAATATTTTAATAAAGAGCCTTGCATATAAATAGCTAACACAGCTAATTCCAACTCGCACCTCACTTCTCTTCTTCACTTGTACTCTCATTCCCTTTTCTTTCATATATCTGATGCTTGTGAGATTTTTTGGTTATTAGAAGGGTAAAAAAAGTGAGAATATGGAGGATATTGCAAATATACGAGTGTATTATAACGGTGAGATTATACCGAAAACACACGAAGGAGTGGATTTTATTTGTGAATGTCCACTTTCATTTGTTATTCCATACAGGACAAGTTTTGTAGAGTTGCAAAATGGTCTTTGTGTGAACATATAAAGTCACATTTCGAAAAGGGTGAGCAACATTTTGTACAGAAATCCTGTGCAAGTATTTGGTGGGCTGATACAGTTTCAAATAATGTCCATCACTAACGATGTAAGCATGCAGCAGATGTTCTATATTTATCGACAAATCCGATTTCACGTGCCGGTGATAGAGCTGTACATTGAGTTTGAACAGCAGAATGAGGCGGATGCCATTGTAAGCCAACACCTATTTGGTGTTCCGTCTTTTATGCGGACTCTAGATCTCGAAGCCATGCATGCCCCGGAATTTCCTGAGTATGCGAATACGGGTATGTTATGATTATTAACTCAGGTTTCCTATAGTGCTTAATTTATTTGCCTTGTCTGACTGATGGTGGTGCGCATGTCGTAGGTGAATGCAACGTTGTGGCGGAAGATGGCGAGTTTAGTGCGAAATGGAATTTGGTTCGAGAGAGTCGGTGATATATGCAATCAAAAGCTACACCATCTCTAGAGGAGTTGATTACACTGTGTATGAGTTTGAGCCGCAGACATTCTATGCGAAATGCAAGGGGTATGGTGCAGGGTGCGACTGGCTTATCCGAGCTAGCTTGATTCGGAAAAAAGCTTGTTGGGAGATCAGAAGATACAATGGCAAGCACACGTGCACCATGGGCACAATTTCACAAGATCATACCAAGTTGGACTCAGACACAATTGCAGATGACATTAGGCCGTTAGTCGAAGCAGACCCCTCGATAAAGGTGAAGTCTGTTATTGCAGAAGTTCAAGGCAGGTTCAACTACACTGTGACTTACCGCAAGGCTTGGTTAGCAAAGCAGAAAGCTGTCACAAAAGTTTTTGGTGATTGGAAAGTTTCTTACCAAACTCTGCCAGTATGGTTGAAAGCAATGACAATGAAGATGCCAAGGTCTTGTGTTCAAATTAAAACGCTACCCGTTTACCGTGAGAGTGAGGAGGTTCAAGGTGTAAGAGTTTTGCACCATGTTTTTTGGAGCTTCTATCCGTGTATTGTAGCATTCAGACACTGCAAGCCACTTGTACAGGTTGATGGCACACACCTGTACGGAAAATATAAAGGTGCACTTTTGGTAACTGATGGTTTTCAGTGGCTAAGAGAAAGGGTGGTTGAATCTTAGCCCCCTTTTTGCTTGATTATACTTGCTGATCTTTGAGGAGACTTTTTGATTTTTGTCTCGTCCCTAGCCATGAGACTTTTATTTTTGTCTCGTCACTTAGCATGAGATATTTTTTCAGTTTTAGCTCCTGTGCAGTAGAAACAGAAATGGAGTAGAAGAGAGAGGAAATTACACCCAGATATATCCTGGTTCAGCTGCTAAGTGCAGTGCAGCCTACATCCAGTCTCCATCACAACAATGATGGAATTTCACTATAATCTTCTTGATTACAGACTGTAAAGTGCTAACCCAACTTACAAGGGGATTCCCACAGAATCATGAAACACAACACAGATGTACAAAGGAACTCTAAGGACATCTATGGCTTTTTCTTTTAAATTTGCACTCTACCTTTTTTCGCTCTATGGCTTTTTCATACAAACCTCACTGTTTGCCTTTTTCCATGAGACTCAAGACATGGAAAAATTAAACAAAAAAATACAAAACAGAATACATTGAAGGAGAAGAAAATCTGTAAGCTTAGGTAGCTATGAGAATCCTGTGCCTTGCACTCTCACTGCTTACTTCTAACTCCTTGAATCAAACCGTGGCTGTTCACCCTTTTTATAGAAGAGGGAAGCCTCCACAGTTGAAACCAAAATCCAAGCTTAACTTCTTTTCCTTCACACATAACCGGTTCGGCCAGAGAGAGAAAAACCATGAAAAACCCAACATGCAAATACCTCTAGTTCTTCCTTGGTCATCAGACTTCCAAGATGAATTTCTGGCCCTTGATGCTTCATGACGAGGATGACTTCATCAGCTCCAATCTGTGCCTCTTCCATCACGTAGCCACCTTAGCTACTTCCTGTGGTGGTTGAGCAGAATCAGAGACAAGCCATCCCTCCAAGATGTTCTCCTTGCTGGCCGAGATCTTTACTTCCATTTTTGGTATGGAGAAGCCAAGATCTTTTTACAATATCTTACCACAAGTGAATGAGAATCTTAGCCACAACATACTTTATGTTTTCTTTTTCTTGCCATCATTGAGATGGTCTTGTTGCTTGCTCCATCTTCTTTTCGGTGGGTAGGTGTAGCTTCCATGGTTGCTGGGTAATGACCAAAACAAGATGAAGAGAGAGAGAGAGAGAGAGAGAGAGAGAGAGAGAGAAGAAAAGAAAAGCAAATAATGGATATTGACACATTAATTAAGAAAAATGATTTGCTTTTACTTTCCTTAGCTTTTAGGTAGCATGCCTCATCAAGACAAGCCATCTAATCAATGACAGTTTCTCTCTCATAGTTCCCATGCAATTAATAAAAATTGAGTGAATTTGAAATCCATCATATGGCAAAAGTTGAGATCCGTTGGAAGGCATAAGGCAAATGATAACATTTGCTTTCCTGATGAATTATTTTCGGATCATGCATTGGAGTGTATAGCAAAATATGATTAACTTGGGCTTGTAGTAATAATGGATCAATTTGGCCCAAGTAAATTCAGTCATACTCATCATATATTCTTGCATCAAAACTGATGGATTTAACCAATTGGGCTTAAGTAAAATTTCTGGCCCAAATATCATAACCATGTATTCAGCCACCATAATCACAATATCTGAAGGCTGAATATTTTTGATACAATTGGGCTTGCACTAGAATTTTATTTTCGGCCCAAAATAATCCTGCATTGCAAAATTATTTTAATCAATATTTAATCCAAAATTAATTTTGCAATTAATTATATTAATAATGTTTAGTCATCACAAATATTAATTTAGAGTTTTCCAAACTCATCAATCTCCCCCTTGATGACAAACATTATTAAAATTGAAATGGAAAGACATTTAAGATTGAGTAAAGAATACTCCCTTTGAATTTTAGAATTTCTCCCCCTTTTAAATTGTCACATGACTCCCCCTTAATATATGCCATTTTTACCAAGGAAAGCTCTAACCTGTAACAATTTTAATCAAGCCTAAAGCAACAATGTTATTCAACATATAAAATTTTGTAATGTTGAATGGCTTGATTTATGAGCAGAATTGAATGATAATCAAAACTCATTTGTTATCAATAATTTAATTTTCTGCTCAAATACAACATAATCGACCAAAAAGTATCTTTGAAAATAAATTGTTGTTTCAAAATATTTTCCAATCAAATCAGAGCAACATACTTATGATAAGAAAATATTTTTAATCACAGCATGATCACAGTAATTTTTCACATTTATTTCCATACTTAATGCTTAAAAGAACTGCCAAAAATAAAGTATTCAGCAAGCATATTTACCAAGATGAATCAGAATATTTTTATTCCATTAGTAGCAAGCCTATTCATCAAGATAAAACTATCACAAGAATACATGTTAACAACCAATTAACAACCAGGCAGCCATATACTCAAAACAAATGCATCACAATTATAATCAACTAAGCATTATTAGTGTGCATTATCAAGCATCAAGTGTATCATTCTAACAAGGGTGATCATGAACTCTCAAAGAGAATTTCATCCCCTGTCCCTGTTTTCTAGTTTCAATTTTCAACACTTTCTCCCCCTTTTGTCATCAAGGGGCACCTGCAGAAAGAATTTGACAAACAAAATATGCAAAATATTACCAAACAAAACAGAGTATCACAGAGTTATAGTACTAACAGTATCCAACCCAACAAAATAGAGTATTAGATTGAGCCTACTTATGCCAATATCAAGTACTAAATAGAGAATTAATCATCAGATAAATGAAGATAAGATTCCTCAGCCCCGTCCTCACTTGCATCTCCCAGTTCCTCCTCCAGATTTTCTAACGTCAAACTGACCCTATTCTTGCATCTCATCCAAGCTCTTTCATTTTCATATGCTAGTTTGCGTGCCGTCTTATTAGATTGGACCATGAGTTCTGACATAGTTGAAAATTCTGTGAGAATTTCTTTGATGGACTCGGTTGTTTTGGATGACTCTGCTCTCATAGTCACTCTTCGAAGCCATGGATTTTTTGCTCTTGGTTTCTTTAACAGCTCTACCACCTTTGACCATCGACACTTTGTTTTCTACTGCCTCATTCAAAAAGTCAACTTTAAAGAATTCGAAGATACTGGTTAAGAACATACCATAGGGCAGATTTGCCTTTTTGGTGCTCTTTACCGAGTCCCACATGTGGCGGATCATAAGATAACCAAAAGAGATAGGAGTAGATGTAATAAGTGCAAAAAGGATGAGAGAGTCAGAGTATGTTACTCTATTGTGAGAGCCGCTTTGAGGAGTTAAGATGTGGGTGATAATCCTATGTAGTAGAGAGTTGATGGGACCGAGTGCTTTATGGGTAGGAGTAGTGCCATCCAAACCAGAGACATTCTCACAAATGTGTTGAAGAACAACTCTATAGGTAATGCCGACTTGAGAATCCCATTTTTTGGCTATGTATGCTTTCGGCCCTTCCTCTTTGTAGCCCAAGGCCATCCCAATGGCTCCAGTATCAAGAGTGATATGAACCCTTTTTATATATGAGTGGATGGTGCCATCAATGAGTCTCATGTTGGCATAGAATTCTCGGACTAAACCAGGGTAAACTGGTTTTTGGATGTGGAGTAATGGAATCCATTGAAGCAGTTCAAACAAAGGAGATATATTTATTCCTTTGTTGGTGAGAGTGTCAAGGTTGACAAGATAGGTTGGACAGAGATGACGCCTTTCTAGAACATCTTTGTGGAATTCATATGAGGTACAGGAGTTGAATCTGACAGGGTCATAGTGGGAGTGTGTTTTGCTGAACTTGTTCTTGAAGTCCAAGGATTCCAAGTTTGCGGGTTCGGTTGTGTTGTGCAGTACAAATCCTTTTGTCTTCTAAGTACTCTTTTCGGGAGTGGCCTTCTTGGGTGATGAGTGCGGTGGTGATGGAATGGAAGATGTTTGTGATTCTTCTTCTTCCACAGGATCCTTTCCTTTCTTTTTCCTTGAAGAGGTTTCTTGGCTATGACTTTCCTTCTCATGGTGTCTGTGTGTTTGGAGGGAGGTGAGGGAGAAGATGATGTTGTAGAATGAATGTGTATATGTGTATGAGATTGGGGTGTGGACGGTTTTTGAGAAAGGAGAATCCGTTCGCTTTTTCTAGGAGCAGTTTTCTTTTTCATGGTAGTGAAAATGGAGAATGGAATATGAGGGGGTTGAGTAGGAACCGAATGGAGTAAGGGAAGAGGGAAGATAGGGGAGCATTAAATGTGGATTGGAGAGAGACTTAGAGGGAATTAAATGACTATTAAGTGGCGGTTAATACCCAAGGAGCTTCCCTTTTATTTGAAATAAACTGAAAAAGTAGTTTCCTTGAATCAAGGGATTAGTTAAAAGAAAAGATTTGATTTAACATCATGCTTCTTTCAACAAGATTTGATGAGACAACAAGAAGATTTTGGTTTTTCAAAAATGAGGAACTAACATAATGGTCAGAGTGGGGTCAAAGAAATTTAGTGGGGCCCATGAGAATTGATTTTTGGCGCTGTCTCCCCATTGATCACAGCCCTTCCAACACGTTTTTATTCTCGTCCATTCCTACGAGACAAAACTTAACAGAATCAAAATTTCACAAATTCTTCGACAAAACTTAAATCAAACATTCCCAAGCTTTTTCTTAGTGAACAGAATATGTCTTCACAGAGGGGTTTTGTAAAAATGTCAGCAAGTTGGTCTTCAGATTTTACAAATTGAATATCAATAGTACCATTTTGCACATGTTCTCTAATAAAATGATATTTGATCTCAATGTGCTTAGTTTTTGAGTGCAAAACAGGATTTTTTGAAATATTTATAGCACTCATGTTATCACAAAATAAGGGTATACTATTGATCTTTAATTTGTAATCTTCCAACTGTGTTTTTAGCCAAATTAATTGTGAACAATATGCAGATGCAGAAATATATTCAGCTTCAGCTGTGGATAGGGCTACGGTTGCTTGTTTTTTGCTTGACCACATGTTAAGAGAGCTTCCAAGGAAGCAACACATGCCAGATGTACTTCGTCTATCCGCTCTATCTCCCGTATAATCTGCATCACAAAACTCTACTGCACAAAAATCATAAGATTTTAGATACCATAAGCCATAATCACTAGTTCCTTTAATGTATCTAATGATGCGCTTAACGGCCGAAAGGTGGGATTCTTTTGGGTGAGATTGAAACCTTGAACATACACCCACACTTTGAACAATATCCGATCTAGAAGAGGTAAGGTACATTAGTGAACCAATCATTCCTCTATACCGTGTTTCATCCACATCTTTGCCATCATCATCCTTTTCAAGTTTAGTGTTTGGATGCATTGGTGTTCCCATTGGTTTAGAGTTTTCTAGGCCAAACTTTTTGATAAGTTCTTTTGCATACTTTCCTTGGTGAATAAAGGTACCACTAGGAGTTTGTTTAATTTGGAGGCCAAGAAAGAAAGTAAGCTCTCCCATTAAACTCATCTCAAACTCACTAGTCATGAGTTTGCCAAACTCTTCACACAAGGACTCATTGGCCGATCCAAACACAATGTCATCCACATAAACTTGAACTAGGAGAATGTCATCATTAGATGCTTTAATAAATAAAGTAGTATCCGTGGTACCTCTTTGAAATTGATTTTCCAACAAGAAGGCACTAAGCCTTTCATACCAAGCTCTTGGAGCTTGTCTAAGACCATAAAGAGCCTTTGAAAACATGATTTGGAAAGTCCTTATGTTCAAAACCGGGGGATTGAGCCACATATACTTCTCTATCAATAAAGCCATTAAGGAAAGCACATTTAACATCCATTTGGAACATTTTAAAACCCTTATGGACAGCATAGGCAAGAAGCAACCTAATTGCTTCCATCCTAGCTACCGGAGCAAAAGATTCATCAAAATCTATACCCTCTTCTTGATCGTAACCTTGGGCCACTAATCTAGCCTTGTTACGAACAACTTGTCCATCCTCACCAAGTTTATTTTTAAACACCCACTTAGTACCCGTAACTTTCTTACCATCCAGATGAGGTACTAGTGTCCAAACCTCATTCTTGTCGAATTGAGCAAGCTCTTCTTGCATGGCTTTCACCCATGATGGATCTTCAAGAGCTTGTTTGACATTGTTGGGCTCCATTTGTGACAAGAGTGCGAAATTGCTTGGTTCGGATTGCCTTTTGGTTGAGGATCTTGTTGTTACACCTTGAGAGGGATCTCCAATGATAAAGTCATGAGGGTAACCCCTCATAGACTTCCATTCTCTATGTTTCCTTTGTGGTGTTGAGCTTTGATGAACTTCTGTGGGTCTTACTATTTCAGTTTCTCTTGTTGGCTCAGGAGACAAAATGGAAATATCTCCTCCATTCTGACGAGACAAAACTGGACTGGCAGATTCTTCATTTTGAGCAGACTTGGAATTTTCTTTGCTTGTTCCAGCTTCTTCACAATCTGAATTATTATCTATCACAGTACTGGAAATTAAATTAGAATCACAAAAAGTAACATGTATGGATTCCTCTATAGTTCTATGATCTTTGAGGTAAATTCTATAGGCTTTGCTAGTAGTGGAGTATCCTACAAACATGCCCTCATATGATTTTGGATCAAATTTGCCAAGATTTTCTTTGTTATTAAGCACAAAACACTTGCATCCAAAAATATGGAAATACTTAAGATTTGGAGGGGTTCCTTTCCATAACTCATAAGGAGTTTTCTTTAATCCTTTTCTAATAATGGTCCTATTCAAAATATAACATGCTGTGTTTACAGCTTCAGCCCATAGAAACTTTGGAACCTCATTCTCACATAACATGGCCCTAGTCATTTCTTGAAGGCTTCTATTCCTTCTTTCAACAACCCCATTTTGTTGAGGTGTTCTAGGGCATGAGAAATTATGAGTAATTCCGAAGTCATCACAGAATTTTTCAAAGTGTTGGTTTTCAAATTCTTTTCCGTGATCACTTCTCAAATGGGCCACTTTTAAATCTTTTTCATTTTGAATTTTCTTACAAAGGGTTGAGAAAGCATGAAAAGCATCATTTTTATGAGAAAGAAAAAGCACCCAACTGAATCTAGAGTGATCATCTACCACTACCAAACAATAGTGTTTACCTCCTAGACTTTGAGTTCTTGTTGGACTAAAAAGATCAACGTGTAACATCTCTAATGGCCGTTTGGTTGAAATTCCATCTTTTGGTTTAAAGGAGGATTTAACTTGTTTGCCTAGTTGACAAGCATCACAAGTAAGATCCTTATCAAATTTGATTTTAGGAATTCCTCTAACCAGATTTTTCTTTACTAGCTTAGAAATTTGGTACATGCTAGCATGACCCAACTTTCTATACCATAGCCATTTTTCAGATTCAAGAGAAGTAAAACATGTTACATTTTATTCTTTCAAGTCCTCAAGAGTTAATCCATACACATTGTTGCATCTTTTAGCTTCAAACAAAATATCCCAAGTTTTTTCACAAACAACTAAGCACACAAACTTTTTAAAAATAACTTCAAATCCTAAATCACACAATTGGCTTACACTAAGTAAATTATGTTTCAAACCATTTACAAGAAGAACATCATTTATACAAGATAAAAAGCTTTTACCAACTTTTCCAACGGCCACTATCTTCCCTTTACCATCATCACCGAAAGTGACAAGTCCTCCATCATATTCATCAAGCTTTTATGAAGAAGGTTGTCTTTCCGGTCATGTGCCTAGAGCACCTGCTGTCCATGTACCACATATTTTCCTTCCATTTGGATGCTAGGCATACCTACAAAGTAAGCTCAAGTGACTTTAGGTATCCAAATTTTCTTGGATCTTTTCACGTTAAACCATCTCCTATGACCCAAACCATTGTAATCAAAGACAACTTTGTACACTTTATCACCAATAATTCTTTCACCGAAAAAATATTGAATGTGAAAGTATCCATTTCAGTTGCATAGTCTACAAAACCTTGGAATTACTGATTTGTTAAAGTAGGTGGGATCTTGAAACCTTGTGTCATTAGAAGATGAAGCTTTATTTTCAAAAGAAGGTTTCTCATTCGATTTGTAAAACCCCAAACCAGCCTTATCAAAGAGTGGTTTTTGACTAGCCAATATTTGATTTAAATTTTCAGAACTCTGAGTAAAGTTGGCTAAGTCATTTTCCAGATTTTTAATCTTCTTTTTCAGCAGCTCTTCATTTTCCTTAAAACAATTTACATATGCAACTACAGAATGGTTACTTTCACAACTTCTAAGTTGAGCTTTTAACTGCTTATTTTCTTCAACAAGATTACAGGCAGTTTCGGCCTCCCTTAGCTTTTCCTTGAGAAAATCATTTTCAGTTTTAAGAATGATAATTTGTTGTTCAAGGTCATGGTTATCAAGTAGAAAACATCTTATTTTTCCAGAAAAGTAGTCTATCATAAGATGAAGATCTTCAGTGTTAGGATTGTGAAAGACTACCTGATCTATGTGATCTGCCATGACACATGGTTGTGACTTGGTCTCGAATTCCTCATCATCATCTTCTGAGTCATTTTCCAAATCTTCCCATGAAGCCATCAGTCCCTTCTTCTTTCCTTTTTTTAGCTTCTCTTCCTTCTTTAACTTGGGACAATCAGATTTGAAGTGCCCCATTTCCTTGCAGTTGTAACAAGTTACTTTTCTAAGGTCTTTCTTCATTTTTCTTGAGCTGCTGCCTTTGTCTTTGAGTTTCACCATTTTCCTGAATTTTTTGGCAAATAACACAAATTCATTTTTAGAGGAGTTATCACTGGATTCATCATCCAGGGGGTTAGTTACAGAAGAAAAGGCAATTCCTTTTCTTTTTGACTCTTTTTTCAAATAAGTGTTTTCAAAAGCAAGAAGATTTCCTCTCAAATCATCACATGTCATGGAATCAAGGCTACTGCTCTCAGAAATAATTAAAACTTTTGTTTCCCACTCTTTAGTGAGACATCTCAACACTCTTCTCACAAGCACAGAATCAGAATGTGTTATTCCCATAGCATCCAAGCCAACAATGATGGTGTTGAACCGTTCGAACAGTTCATCAATAGTTTCTCCTTCCTTCATTGCAAACATTTCATACTCTCTGTTTAACATGTCTATCCGAGTCTTCTTCACAATGGTGGTTCCTTCATGAGTGATTTGTAATTTGTTCCAGATTTCCTTTGCCGTTGTGCATCGTGATACCCGTCGGTATTTCTCGAAGCTGATAGCACATTTGAGTAGATTTACAGCCTTGGCATTTAGCTCTACCTTCTTTCTATCTTCCTCGAAGCCTGTAGTCTACTGCTTGCACAAAGATTTTCATTCTCTCCTTCCAATAGGTATAGTTTTTCCCATTGAAAAGAGGTGGTCTGTTGCTTGACTGTCCTTCTGTAAGGTTGTAGGACACCAGACTTGAGCCACTACTTTCTGCCATATGGATCTTTTCTCCAAGCTGCAAAGCTTGATCTCTGAGACCAATCTCTGATATCAATTGATGATTTTCAGTGGCTAAGAGAAGGGGAGGTTGAATCTTAGCCCCCTTTTTGCTTGATTACACTTGTTGATCTTTAAGGAGACTTTTTTATTTTTGTCTCGTCCCTAGCCACGAGACTTTTATTTTTGTCTCATCACTTGGCACGAGATATTTTTTCAGTTTTAACTCCTGTGCAGTAGAAACAGAAATGGAGTAGAAGAGAGAGAAAATTACACCAAGATATATCCTGGTTCAGCTGCTAAGTGCAGTGCAGCCTACATCCAGTCTCCATCACAATAATGATGGAATTTCACAATAATCTTCTTGATTACAGACTGTAAAGTGCTAACCCAACTTACAAGGGGATTCCCACAGAATCATGAAACACGACACATATGTACAAAGGAACTCTAAGGACATCTATGGCTTTTTCTTTTAATTTTGCACTCTCTGCCTTTTTCTGCTCCATGGCTTTTTCATACAAACCTCACAATTTGTCTTTTTTCATGAGACTCAAGACATGACAAAATTAAACAGAAAAATACAAAACAGAATATATTGAAGGAGAAGAAAATCTGTAAGCTTAGGTAGCTATGAGAATCCTGTGCCTTGCACTCTCACTGCTTACTTCTAACTCCTTGAATCAAACCGTGGCTGTTCACCATTTTTATAGAAGAGAGAAGCCTCCACAGTTGAAACCAAAATCCAAGCTTAACTTCTTTTCCTTCACACATAATCGGTTCGGCCAGAGAGAGAAGAGGTAACCCATGCAAAACCCAATATGCAAATACCTCTAGTTCTTTCTTGGTCATCAGACTTCATCAATCCGAGCGCTCCATCCTTGGCTTGCTCTCCAAGATGAATTTCTGGCCCTTGATGCTTCATGATGATGATGGCTTCATCTGCTCCAATCTCTGCCTCTTCCATCACGTAGCCACCCTAGCTAATTCCTGTGGTGGTTGAGCAGAATCAGAGACAAGCCATCCCTCCAAGATTTTCTCCTTGCTGGCCGAGATCTTTACTTCCATTTTTGGTATGGAGGAGCCAAGATCTTTTCACAATATCTTACCACAAGTGAATGAGAATCTTAGCCACAGCATACTTTATGTTTTCTTTTTCTTGCCATCATTGAGATGGTCTTGTTGCTTGCTCCATCTTCTTTTCGGTGGGTAGGTGTAGCTTCCATGATTATTGGGTAATGACCGAAACAAGATGAAGAAAGTGAGAGAGAGAGAGAGAGAGAGAGAGAGAGAGAGAGAGAGAGAGAGAGAGAGAGAGAGAGAGAGAGAGAGAAGAAAAGAAAAGCAAACAATGTATATTGACACATTAATTAAGAAAAATGATTTGCTTTTACTTCCCTTAGCTTTTAGGTAGCATGCCTCATCAAGACAAGCCATCTAATCAATGACATTTTCTCTCTCATAGTTCCCATGCAATTAATGAAAATTGAGTGAATTTGAAATCCATCATATGGCAAAAGTTGAGATCCGTTGGAAGGCATAAGGCAAATGATAATATTTGCTTTCCTGATGAATTATTTTCGGATCATGCATTGGAGTCTATAGCAAAATATGATTAACTTGGGCTTATAGTAATAATGGATCAATTTGGCCCAAGTAAATTCAGTCATACTCATCATATATTCTTGCATCAAAGCTGATGGATTTAACCAATTGGGCTTAAGTAAAGTTTCTGGCCCAAATATCATAACCATGTATTCAGCCACCATAATCACAATATCTCAAGGCTGAATATTTTTTATACAATTGGGCTTGCACCAAAATTTTATTTTCGGCCCAAAATAATCCTGCATTACAAAATTATTTTAATCAATATTTAATTCAAAATTAATTTTGTAATTAATTATATTAATAATGTTTAGTCATCACAAATATTAATTTAGAGTTTTCCAAACTTATCAGTAACGGTTGCACAAGATGGGAATCAAAACATTGTGCCTATTGCATTTGTGATTGTCGAGGGCGAGACAGCAGACGCATGAGAGTTTTTTCTAACCAATTTGCAGAGATATGTTGTTACCATTGATGGTGTGGGTATTATTTCTGACCGCCATACCTCCATCGAAGCTGCAATAGCTCGCAGTAACGGTGCATGGTCACCACCAAGGGCGTGACACATGTACTGCATCAGGCACATCAGGTCCAACTTCTTAAGGAGGTTCAAGACTCCATATTTGCATAAACTCGTGGTGACACATGTATTTCAACTCGCTGTTATAGTTATATTCATAGTAAATTTGTGGCATCTACTTATGATTAAATGGTTTGTTCAACAAGCTACTCTAGGACGGAGTAGGAGTACAACAAAAACTACCAAAGACTTAAAGAGCGGGGTGAGGCATATACTCAATGGTGCGATGAGATCGGTGTTGAGATGGGTGTTGGCATTCGATGGTGGTCATCGTTGGGGACATATGACGACAAACTTGGTAGAGTGCATAAATTATGTCCTGAAGGGTGCACGCAACCTTCCTGTGACTGTCCTTGTCCGGTCAACTTTCTATCGATTAAATGGGTTGTTCACTCGGAACAGTACCGAAGCTCATGAGCGTCTTCGCAACGGATTCACGTATTCAGAATTTGCAACGAAGAGAGTTGAAGAAAGCTTCCGACGTGCAGGAAATATTGTGGTCAACCGGTTTGAAAGGCGCAACGAGATGTTTGAGGTTCGTGAAATGCAAGATGGTACTATTTACATTGTTAACCTTGCGCAACGACACTGCGACTGTGGCCATTTTCAGGTCGAGCGACTTCCATGTCGTCACGTGCTTGCATGTTGCACTAACCAGCGTCTTGATTGGCAAGTGTATGTGCACAATGTGTACAAAATGTCTGAAATTTGCAAGGTATATAGAAGCGAGTTTGTTACGATGGGTGACCCATCTACATGGGATAGATATGAAGGAGCGAAGGTGATCGCCAATTGGACATTGAGGCGCGTAACGAAAGGAAGACCGAAGTCAACCCGCTACTTGAATGAGATGGACTCGCGTGATATACGTAGTCCTCGCCGGTGCACTATATGTGGACGCGAGGGACATAGCCACAGCCGATGTCCTCAGCGCGCAGGTCCAAACTCCGCTAGAGGTCATTAGTGATTTAGCTTTTCAATATAACTTTGTTATTACTTACTTCACAATTATATGCTACCTTTTTTTTGTAACTTCGTCATTTACTTTAACCTCGTTATTAAAAAATAATAAATATTTATTTACTATTAGAAAATAATAATAATTATTATACAGTATTCTATTATGACTAACATTAATAATAATAATAATAATAATAATAATAATAATAATAATAATAATAATAATACGGTAATTAAACAGTATTGTTACTACTATTATTATCTTAAGAAATAATTATTATAATAACAGTAACAACATTATAATAACAGTAATAATAATAATAATAATAATAATAATAATAATAATAATAATAATAATAATAATAACTATTTCATGACTACCGTATGATAAAACACAACTATTTTTCATATCATAAACATGATAATAATAATAATGCCGATATGATAAAACACAACTATTATTCATATCATAGAAAAAAATTACTCAAAAAAATTAAAATTACTCACCAATTGATGATGATTCAAATATTCAATAATGTGTTTTTCTGGTAAAGTAAAATTATGAACCATTTTTTTTTCTTCACTAAATAAAGTCTCAAATCTTCACTAATTCTTCCTCCTCACAAACTTACTCCCTTTCACCATTAACCCCACCCTTTTACTCTCAAAACTCACTCACATCATGTAACATGAAAGGGAAGTATGTAACACCAAAGGGAAACTAAAACTCTCATGGCCTGCGTTTTGGTTTTATAGGCAGGCTCCACCACTCTCCTTCACACGTGTTACACATGCAGGTGGAGAGACGCAGGTTGCGTTTTGCTGTGCACCTGCCAAACGCATCTTACATTTTGGAGGTTCGAGGTGTTGGCATGCAAGGAGCACAGAGCACGTTTCGAAACTGGGTTCTCCTTCCATGCCAAACGCAGGCTACGTTTTGCAGAGCATGCAGCCTTTTTCAAATCATCTCAGTCAAAACGTAACCTGCGTTTGCAGGTTACAGAATTCACCAGTTCCACATCTGTGGATTACTCACCATCATACAATATTGCTGCACATCACGTTTTTCACTTCCATAAATAAATTAATTTCTGGGATATTTTAGTATAAATATAATTTAGTCACTAGAAAAGTAATTTGTTAAAGGATATTTTGATAAAAAAAAATTAATTGTAAAAAATTAAATTGTTAATAAAGGATATTTTTGTAAAAGATAATTTTTTAAAAAAATAGATAAAGTTGATAATAATTAACAATAAAAAATTCAAAATAAATTAAATTTTTTTTTTTAAAAGTTATAAAAGAAAAGAGTGTATATTTTATAAATAGAGAAAAAAAATGTTATTTTAATATCTTTTAAGAGAGGAGAGTGAAGTTTATTTTTTTTCGAAAAAAAGTACCCTGTATAATTATTGGTCTTTCTCCAAATTGAAACTTGTGAAGGGAATGACTTACAACACTTTGTGAATAATAATGCAATAATATTGTATATGCATCTTCCCTTTTATATGTCCTTTTATCAAAATATTAGACCCTTAAAGAGTTGATAACAAAATAATAATGCACAAAAGGACTATACCAATTAGAATGAATCAAAGAGTATATATGTTTAATTTCTCATCACAATTTTAAATATAAATTCACTCGATCTAATTTATTAACATTGGCAGGTTCAAATTTACCCACTCATTTTGTGGTTTCCATGATTCTCGCCAAGAATCGGACTAAGACAAGGATACCAATATCTAACAATCTCTGGTTCTGATGCAACAGAGGGCAACAGTGGTTGAGAACCCTGCCATAAACAAGAATTCAAGAACAAACAAATAAATTATGTTAATCGACCGTAAAATTATGCATGTATTGATGTTCAAATTTATCAGTCATACAACCATAACTAAAAAGTTATTAAAACAAAGTCACAAAACATAGCATAGCCAATTCTGTCTTCCAATTGAGCTACTCTGTGTTTTGAGTTAAGCTAGCTTACAATCTATTTTGCATTTGGAGGAAACCAATTCACTATTGTTACCATACTCTTTACACTTAACCAGTTGCGCTTTTTGCCCGCGACGAATCGAACAAGTAGTGAAGAATCTTCGTCATTGAGTGTTGAGTATATACACAGCAGCAGCAATGCAACACGAAAAATGGAATCATGCAACAACCCTGTTATCGAGCTTTGTTGCACATTATCAACATCAGAAGAAAAAACAAGGGTCTTGTTCACTATTCACATGCATGGTATGCTTTGTAGTTTTCTTTCTCTTAATCTAATTAAATATCGATTTGCCAATTGATGAAACAGCCTAACTTAGATACAAAAATATTATTTGTGCCCATCTTAATCCCGCATCTTGTATTCTAAATGAAAAAGAAATTATAAATACGATTAATAACATCACATTCATCCCAAATCGAACAATTGTTGTGAGAATTGAATTACAAAAAAATTCTTTCAGAAATTCAACCCAATTCTTTCTCTGTAAAGTTTCCAAATCCACAAAATACAGTTAGAAGTAACATGTCTTTTTAATTCTTAAACCATAAATACATCCAAGAAAAATTTAAACAAAATATCAATAAAACTTAAAAAGAGCTTTGGCCTCTTTGACACAGGAAAAAGAGGAGGATCCTTTAACTCCATCCAAAGAAATTCCCTAATGTCATTTAAAATTAGACTTTGAACAAAAAATCTATATCTACCAAAAAAACTTTTTTTTTAATTGAATTTTTAATTTAAAAAAATTGAAATTAAAGTTTTATAAATTTGATTTTAGTTTTAGTTAATCGATTAAAAATCAATTTTTTAAATTTAGTATTAGTTAACCAATTTTAAAAATATAAATATAATTTTTAAAAAATTATTTTATTAAATTAATTAATTAAAATATAGTTATCATTTTTTAACCGATTAATAGCGTTTTAATTTTTTAATATACACCCCTAATTAATACTTAATACCGGCATGAGACTGAGCAAAACGAAACTGAAACCTAGTCCCTAGCTACTCTCGGCTATAATTGATAAAAGTTAAAAATACGGACAAGACCAAAGAATAAAAATTCAAAATAATCCTTTTTTTTTTGTAATTTAAATATTTTTATGTTTAGATCAAGAAATTTTGGTAAGAATAATAAAAGAAAAGATAGTATAATAAGTCAAAACAAATTTCAAATACAAATTCGCAAGTGAGGACAACTAAAACCAATGATAAGGTTTTCAAAAATTCAAAAATTATTTGTGTTGCAAAAATCAATTCAAGATTAAATCGAATATAGAATTCATAAAAAAAATGTAAACAATGACATAGATGAATGTTCTAAACTATTTGAATAATCAATTAGGAGTAAAAATATGCATAGAAATTAGAACAATGCTGAAAGAGAACCAAATTATGTTTAAGGAAGAAAATTTAACGTAAGGTGTTCCTATAAAATTAATAAAAAAAATAGATGGTACTTTAGAAACAAGTAGGTTTAAAATAAGTAAAGATATGAGTCCAATATTTTAAAAAAAATAACAAATGCATAAATAATGTGTTATGCTAAATTAAATTCAAATGAAAATAAATTATTTAAAGTTTGTCAAATAAAAATTAACTGAAATAAAGGTAAAAATCTTATTTCAGGAAGTTTAAAGAATATCTAAGTATATAATCAAATAAATATATATACATAAAAAATTGAGTTATGTTGGAGAATGATCAACTTATGTTAAAATGAGAAAATCTAATGTAAATTGTTCTTGTAAAATTTATAAAAGAGTAAGTAATACTTTTAAAAAGAAGCATGTTTTAACTGTATAAAAAAATTATTCATTTCTTAAAAAAAAAATACATATAAGATCAGAGACAGTTATATCTAAAATTTAAAGAATAGTTACAGTTAGGATCACGCAGAAAAAAATAAAGATAAAACTATTTTTAAGGGAAATTCTAAAATAAGAACTTCAAAAGAAAACCGATAGAATTGATATATCGCATGAAAAAAAGGTCAAAGTTTTTATCATTCTCATAGAGAAACACAAAGTTAATCGTTGTAATTTGAGGATACAAATAAGTTGTAGAATGTAAAATAGGAGAATTAAATCGAATAATTAACTTGTTACGAATCGTAACTCTTAAAATTTTAAATTGCTTAAAAATAAAAAATTATGCGTTGCATTAAAATTAATTCAAAATCAAAAATAAAAAAAAGTATAACATTTATAAAGTATAAACAGTGTCTAATCAAATGGTAAATGATTCTAATAAAGTGTTAATAGCGTTTAATATAAAAGAAAGTGAATATGCAATGAAAGATTCTTATTTCATTTTAAACATTTTCAGTTGTGTATCGCAATTTTTGATATATAATTACATTCCCATATCAAATCACTTAAATCAGAGACAATTCAAATATATTTTTTAAATAATATGCTATCTTTTATAAATTCTTTTGATCGTCTTCATGAATATTAAAAACTTCGTTTAATTTATGGCCGGTTAATCTCCAATAAATGAAATCATCTTTTCTACCAATTTTCGATAAATTATGCTGTAGCTAATGATGTATGTGTGCAACTCAAATTTAATTTTTCAACCAAAATTTTTCATATTTATTTATTATTTTGTGTGGCTGAGGCACCTATGTATTCTAAGAACTAAAATAATGACCATATAATAATACAATAAAAATGTCTACCATTTAAAAAAAAATCTTAATATCTTTAATTTAGTAGACATGAGTGTATGGTTTGAGTAATCATTCAAGCCTTGAAACCAACATAATACCACCAATAATTCAAGGCGCACTCTATTATATAGATTGAAGTGGTATAGAAAGAAAAAATAAATTCATTTTTTATAGTTATTTTTGATTATTTTATTGTTATTCAAAGTACAGATCTTACCTTTTTCAATTTTTCTTTTATCCTATAAAAAGAAAGATCTGTAAACTTATATCTTTACCATATAATTCATTGTAATCCAAACCTGTCTCCACTGAATTTTCAAGAAATTCATCGTTGCCAAGTTTTATATTTTCTATCTATCTATCTATATATAGGGTTGGTAATGGGTACGATAAAATACGGTTTGGATTCTACTCTAATCCTATCTATAGGTTGAAAATTTTTTAAATTCTATTTTAATCCTATTTGCACCCTAAAGTTCTAAATCCTATCCTACCGGATCCTATCCGCAGGAAAATAAAAAAATTTAAGCAAATATAAAATTCAACTATTCTAAATTTCATACATATTAATAAAATAAAAAAATAAAAATTAAGTTCAAATTAAAATTAAAAATAATAAAATCTTAAAGAAATTTAACATAAAATTGTAAATAATATAATCATCAATTAGTTTAGTAGTAATTTCAAATTTTTATAAGAAAAAAATTGCGAATTCAATACCCATTTTCTTTATTACATACATAATACATATATATTATATAGTATATTAAGAGTGCGCAGGGACGGACCCATGCATAAAGAAGAGGGGGCATTTGCCCCCACAAAAATTTTTCAAAAAAAATTAATACTTACACTTATTTATATATATATATATATAAAACTTATTATATTATATTTATTCTAAAATAAAATATAAATAATTTTTTGGTGTTTTATATTAAAAAATAATTTATTAAATTTGATTTAGTATAAAAAATAAATAAACTCAAAAAATAGTGATAATTAATTTTATTATATTAGTTAATTAATTGATGATTAAATTAAAATTTAGTTTTTTAATTAAATACAACTTAAATTATTAGTAATTTTTTAAAAATTATTTAAGATAAAAAATATATTATTGATATGTTAATATACGGTAATTATTTTGGTTGAAACATTTATTTTACCATAAATATTATAATAAGTAAATATGACGATTAAATACGAGATAATAAAAAGTAAAATAATTATTTAAAAAATATATAAAAAAAATGTTTAGTCATGTTAAAAATAAAAATAAAAAGTCATTATAAATTATTTTTTTTGTTATTTTGAATACTATACTGTGTGTGTATGAAATTATATTTTGATTATTTTAAATATTATAATAAGTAATTCTAATATTTCCAAACTCGCCACCGAGTCCGTCAGACCGTCAATTTCCAAGCACTCGTCATTGAAGTGGTCCAGGTACTTCCTGGTCGGCTCTCCGGGTCTCTGTGTCACCCCTAGCAAATTGATTGGGTGTTTAGCTTTGACAATCCTGGTCGTGAACTGAGCCAAGAAGGCATGGCTGATGTCGGAGAATCGGGTCACCGAGCCCTGCGGGAGGTTGTTGAACCACCGTATCGCTGGGCCCGCCAAGGTGATCGGGAAGGCGCGACATCTTACCTCGTCTCCCACTCCTTCTAAGTTCATCCTGGCCTCGAAGGCCGTTAGGTGTTCCAGGGGATCTTATGTTCCATCATACTTCATGTCCGTTGGCTTGTCAAAGTGTTTCGGCAGCTGGACCTCGAGTACGGAACGGTGGAAAGGGGTCGCTCCTATTATCACGGGTCCCCGGGTAGTTCTTCTCGACTCGTCGTTCTCCCGACGCACATCCTCGTCGCCCCTGTTCGACGCACGCCGCCTCTCGTGTCGGGCGTAAATGATGGGGTCCCGACTTCTTCTTCTGGCGCGCCCCCGTCCTCCAGTGCTCTCCGACTCGTACTGGGGGCTGGGTGTGCGCCTCGAGCGGCTCCTCGAACGGGAACGGGTGGGGCTCTGCTCCGGGGTGCGTTGGTCGCGTTCTCTGTCTGCTAGCCTGCGTTCCAAGTCTTGCATTCTGTGACGCAGCTCTTGCATTATCCTGGCATGGTTGTCGCCAGTCCCCCCGAAGGGGCGTCTCTCGTGAGTTTGCGTCGCCCTTGGGGGCGACCTCTGTTGCTGCCGAGTTTCCGTCGCAACGGCGCCTCCCCCAGGCACGGGGGGCGCGGCCTCGCAGCCTGTCCCGGTTTGGACTAGCACGAAGTCCATGGACGAGTCCCCACAGACGGCGCCAATGTTCGGTAGGTCGGTTACCGGACGGTTCGGGTCAGGATTCTGAGTGATGGAAAGGGGCTCGTCAGGTCACGGTTCTTCGATCAGATGGATGCGAGGTCCCGAACACTTCGTGTGGAGAGGGGGATGCTACCTGCAAAGACACTCCGACGCTCTTGTCAGACTATGTGCAGGCGGAAAGAGGGTGGTGTAGGAATGTGACATACCTCGGGGGAAGAGCCAGTCTTCCCCTTATATACATGTCAGTAGTGGGCCCCTCATGGGGACAGGCCCATATCCTCAAGGACGCTGTCCTATAGCTACGTGTGAGCCGTACGAGACGCGTGTCCGGGTCGGTTGAAGGACGCGTAACCGGGTTGGGTGGAGCTCGGGCCGGGTTGACCCGCGGGGATCCTGGGCCAGGCCGTAACAACTCTATTGACTCCCTAGTAGGATTCTTACTAATTTATGTAACATTATTTTTATCAAAATTAATTCATATATATATATATATATATATATTTCCATGTGTTGTTGCTCTGTTCCACAACCCCCTGTATTGTCCTGAATAACCGCCAAAACTGACCCTCACAAGCATCGTGCCCCCTATTTTCTCTCTTTATCCTATTTCATCCTTATATCTTCATCTTCATTTATATAATATTAATAACTTCCAAGTTCCAACTATCGATCTTAGCTTGCTCTCTTTTGTGAAAAAGTGACCAAGACATCAATGGCTTTGAAGTCCAGAAAGGGAAACGCCACAGCTGAAGAAGCTTCATGGTACTGTGCTCTTCTCCTTGTTTCTTCCACTGTCCTAATCATGCTAACCATCTTCACTGATGAACACAATAGCAGCACTATTATTACTCTCCGACGACCCTGCGAGGAGATCTATGTGGTCGGAGAAGGGGAGACGCTTCACACCATAAGTGACAAGTGCGGTGACCCTTACATCGTTCACAACAACCCTCATATCCATGACCCTGATGATGTCTTTCCTGGCCTTGTCATCAAGATTCTTCTCAATAATATTTGTAGTCTTATTAGTTGTGTTCTTTTGTTATTAGAATAGGAAATTTGTAATAATCGTCATACTTCTTCTTCTCAATAATATTTGTAGTCTTATTAGTTGTGTTCTTTTGTTATTAGAATAGGAAATTTGTAATAATCGTCATATATGCATTTGAACATTGAACTGTTTTATATGCTACTATATATAATGTGAAACTCTTTTTATTACTGATGAGGTGAGTATAAAATGCAACATATTATTATTTCATTTATATAGTGTTGCATACAAGTTATGAATAATTTGTGGAAGCAGCAGCCAGAGCATACATATGGTTATGGCTAAAGAAAGTTTAATCTATGTAGTAGTTTCATCAAATAATATAAGAATGTATAAAAGATAAAGATTTGATTGTGGAACACTAGAACTTGTCGATTAGAGTGAGGTAGAAGATGTTTTGTTTCATAGCTAGAACTATAAGATGGGTAACCTAATGTTATAACAAAAATGCTATTTATATATTCAAATTACTTACTAAAATTAATTATATATTATGTATTTTTATATCAATACATACATATGTAGTTTAATTTATTTTAAATATATATTTTATATTAATAATTAATTTTAATAATTGATTTTAATGTATATCTAGTATGGTTGAATATACAACGATTGACAAACATTGTAGCAAATAGTATGTGTAGTTGTTGATTCAAAGATTTTAGGACAAACTTTTAAAGCTTTGATTGTCAAGGAAGATTTGAATTGGATCTGAGGTTGAACGCTCATCGTAACTCCATCACAAGGCTGATGAATCTACAGGCACTGAAAAGTGAGATGATCTGGAAGACTAGAGGAAATTCAAAACTCCAACTCGATAATTGGAGGTCATGCAAGAACCTGGGTGGCCATGGGAAGAAGATAAAATTATGGAATTAATGTCCCCTTACTTCCATCATTAGGGGTGAAAAAATGCTTATCAATCTTTCGCAAATATTTTTAATTATTGTAGGGCGTTCTTGTTTAAACCGATCTTTCTCTTTGCTTCAATTAATTACCATTGTTAGTTTACTTAAACTTGCATCCTTGTAAATTTTTTATTAATCTTTTTTCCCCTGCTTTTGCAACTGCTTACCTTTATATTTTTATCTATTAAGAAATTATTTTGCATGATTCAACAACTCAAATCTCATAGACAGAAACAGACAACAGGCTATAAATAAAAGTCTATTGTATACTATCTAAATCTTTAAGAGCATTACAATCTAGATTCTTTTTTTTTTTCTTTTTCAATAAGAGATCCCTATAATTTCACTCTTTACATTTAAGCTATGCATATGGCAATATTTCTTACATTCCGAATAGAATATAGGAAGTATGAAATTATTTATTCTAATAATAAGAAAATTCAATTTCATATTATTTATTCTAATAATAAGAAAATTCAATTTCATCAATTATGTGTCAAAGACAGAACACTAAAAGTGCAGAAAAATAGAGAGAGCAAAAGACAATGACCAATGAGGCAATGAGTGAAAAGAATGTTATATTCTTCTTGTGTTACAAATGAGAATGGTAGCTATATATATACAATAGGGCTGAAACTACAGCTCATTATTGAATGGTAAAACTTAGGTAATTCTATGATTGGCAACATCTTTTCTGTACAGCAAGGCAAAAAAGATGTTTCTAGAATTATGGTGGTACAATTTCTGATAAAGGTGAAATTGTGCTGATGAGTTGTAGGTTGGTTTTAGGTGATTCTTTCTTTTTGTCTTGTACTGGCCTTGTGGTGTGGTTTGTTAGCCCCCAGCAAGCTGGAGATTGAAAGATGTCTTTCAATCCCAGCTTGGATATGTTGACAGTGAAAAGGCGGGATGGCAGTGCTTTAGTGAAGACATCCGCAAGTTGGTTGGAGGAGGAAACTGGATGGAGGTGTAAAAGTCCAGCTTGAACTTTTTTGCGAACTAAGTGACAATCCACTTCGAGATGTTTAGTTCTCTCATGGAAGACAAGGTTGGCAGCGATGTGGAGGGCACTTTGATTATCATAGTATAGTACGGGTGGGCGGATGCAGTTGATGTTAAGAGTCTGAAACAAGTTGAGTAGCCATAGTAATTCTTTGGTAGTTGTAGAGAGAGCTCGATACTCCGCTTCGGTTGAGGAACAAGATAATGTGTCCTGTTTCTTGGTTTTCCAGGATATGAGAGATTTTCCAAGGAAGAAGCAATATCCAGTGGTAGATCGGCGAGTGTCGGGGCAGCGTCCCCAATCAGCATCACTAAAATCAGAGATTTGGAGGGGGAGTCCCTTGGAAAAAAGATGCCTTTTCCTGGCGATCCTTTTAAGTATTTGAGAATGCGGAGGGCTGCATTAAAGTGAATTTTGCTTGGGTTATGGACAAATTGGCTCAATTGTTGAGTAGCAAAAGTAATGTCAGGCCTAGTTGTGGTGAGGTAAATGAGGCGGCCAATGAGCCGTTGGTAGGCAGTGATATCATCAAGGGGTTCTCCGATGTTTTGGCTGAGGCGAATGGAGTCATCCATTGGGGTAGACGAGGGTTTGGCAGCAGTAAGGCCAGCATCAATGATAATGTCTAAACAGTATTTTTGTTGGCAAAGGTAGAGGCCAGCAGCAGAATGCGCTACTTCAATGCCAAGAAAATATTTAAGTGTGCCAAGATCCTTAATTTTGAACTTAGAATCTAAGGCAGCCTTAATGGATTCAATCTCAGAAACAGAGCTACCAGTGACAACTATATCATCAACATAGACAAGGAGGGCAGTAAATGCTTTACCAGATACTTTGAAGAACAGGCTGTAATCCGTCAGGGTCTACTAGTATCCACACGAGAGTAAAAAGGAGCTGAGCTTCTCATACCATTGTCTTCCTGATTGTCTAAGGTCATACAAAGACTTTCTTAAACGACAACACTGACCAGGCTTGGAAGGTGTCAAACCAGGTGGCAAGCTCATGTACACAGTTTCAAGGAGGTCACCATGGAGGTAGGCGTTGTGGACGTCTAACTGGTGCAGTGTCCAATTATTAATGGAGGTGAGAGCAAGGAGGACTCGAATGGTGGTGATCTTTACCACCGGAGAAAAGGTTTCGAGGTAATCCGCCCCTTCAATCTGTGCATACCCTTTTGCCACCAGTCGCGCTTTGTAGCGCTCAATGCTGCCGTCGGGCTGGCGTTTGATGCGATAGACCCATCGACAACCTATGGGCTTCACATCAGCGGGAGTGTCGACAATGTCCCAAGTCTGATTTTGTTCTAGGGCCAAAATTTCAGCTCGCATGGCGTCACGCCAACATGGCTGAGTTTTGGCATCTGCGAATGTTCATGGCTCGGGTTTTGTGGAGACGGAGAAGAGGAAGCGTCGGTGATGGGGTGAGACTCGTGTATACGAGAGTGAGTGTGAGATTGGATGCTGGCATCTTGAAGATGGTTGGTGCATCATTGTGAGAGAGAGATTGCAATAGTAGTCTGTTGGAGCGGCGGGGTGCAGCGGGAATGGGCAGTGTGGTTGGGATTGTGGGAAGAGTGGACGAGGTGGTTTGGGCTGGAGAAGTGATTGAAGAAGGAATTGGACTTGTGTTTGTGTGGGGGAGGGGAGTTCCATCATTGTTGGTTTGAGCCGTTGTGGGTGTTTGAATTGTGCTTGATGAAGGTTGGGATGTTGCTAAGTGTGGTGGTTGTGGATTGGGTTCTTCAAAGATGGTGGGTGATTGGGGAAGGATGTTGGGAGGGTTGGAGGGGTTTTGGCCAGGTTGAGTTTGTTTGTGAAAAGGGAGGCATGACTCAATGAATTGGACATTTCTGGAGATGAAAATCTCACGGGTGTCTAAGTCTAGTATGATGAAACCTTTTGTGCCGGTTTTGAAACCTAAGAAAACACCTCTTCTAGCACGGGGATCGAATTTTGAACGGTGGTTGGTGAGGGTGGAGGCATAGTATAAGCATCCAAAAACTTTGAGTGAGTGAAAATCAGGTGATTTGTGGAAGAGGAGTTGAAATGGAGTTTTGTTTTGAATGATTGGTGAGGGAACTCTGTTTATTAAGAAGACCGCATGGTTTACAGCATAGGACCAAAAGGATGGGGGGAGGTTTGATTGAAACATTAAAGCTCTAGTGACATTGAGTACGTGTTGGTGTTTGCGTTCTACCCTTCCGTTTTGTTGTGGTGTTTCCACACAAGACTTTTGGTGGTGAATGCCTTTTTTGGCATAAAAATCATTAAGAAGGAATTCAGGGCCATTGTCGGATCTAATGGTTTTGACATTGGTGTCAAATTGATTTTTGACTAAGGCGATGAAGTTCTGAATTTTTGTGCCAACTTCTCCTTTTGATTTTAGTAAGATTATCCAAGTAAATCTATTAAAATTATCAACAATAGTTAAAAAATATTTGTGCCCATGTATTGATATTTTGGAAAAAGGTTCCCAAATGTCTAAATGTATTAATTCAAAAGGTTTGGATGCATTATTTGTACTCAAAGGAAAAGACAATCGCTTTTGTTTTGCCATATGACAGACATCACAAAATTCATTGACATGTGGATTAATAAAAGGAAATTGATGGTGGAGTTCTCTTAATCTTTGGTCCGAGAGGTGGCCTAGCCTACAATGCCATACATTGCTATCTGTGATTGGGGTTGTGATGAAGTTATTAACATTGGCTAAGTTGGTGGAACTGTTGGTCCTAATAGGTTTTTGTGGTTGCAACTTGTCGGCTAGGTAGTACAATCCATCTCTCAATTTAGCCGAACCAATCATCTTCAAGGACTTCGCATCCTGTATTTGGCAGAAAAATTCAGAAAAGAGCAATTGACATGAGAGAGTTGTGATTAGTTTAGAGATAGATAGAATATTGAAGGTGAAACCAGGAATATATAAAATGTTGTGCAAAGTTAGGTGTGGTGAGAAATTTATTGATCCACAATAGTGTGCAGTGATAATGGAATTATTTGGAAGATAAACATGTATCGGGTTAATCTTGTGGTGCATTTAAAAATATGATAATGAAGAACAGATGTGGTCAGTGGCTCCTGAATCTAGTATCCATTTGCCACTGTTGTGTGAGCTTATAGAAGGTGTGTTAGGTGATAAATGGGATGAGAAATGAAAAGAACAATATGCAGTGTTTGTATGCGTAACAGTGATTCCAGACTTGGCCTCAGATGGCCCATGTTGACCTTGTGGTGTGGGTTTGTCTGCAAACTGCTGCCCATGAACATTGTGGAGAAGAGCTAAGAGAGATTGATATTGGGCTTGTGACAAACTAGGCCCAGAAGTTGGGTAGGTCTCTTCTTTGCTTGATCCGGTTCTGCTGAGTTGTTGATGTGAGGAATTAGGGTTGGCGGTAGCGGCATTGGTGTAGAAGGCGGTGGAGTTGCTGCGATCATTGAACCGAGGACGGCCGGGGTAGCGTGGGTAGCCAGGTGGATAGTCGTGCTTGCCGTAGCACTCGTCGACGGTGTGGCCGGTTCACCCACAGTAGACGCATACTTTTTCGGCTCCACTGCGTCCATCATTGGTGATGCGGCCGCGGCCGCGCCCAGGATTTAGGCGCCACTGTGGCGTGATGACGGCGTTGGTGAGGGAGATGGGCTTGTTGAGAACACTAGCGCCTCCTTGGAGTTGGCGTTCATGTTGAATTACCATGTTGAAGACTTTGCTTTCTGGTGGAAGGGGGTCAATGAGCAAGATTTGGGATCGGACGACAGTGAAGCGGTCGTCTAGGCCTTTAAGGAACCGAATGATGAAGTTTTGGTCGTGGTAAGATCGTGCCGGGCATATGTAGGGTTTGACGGGGCAGTAAGTGTCGTGCTCTTCCCATAGTGCTCGGAGGGCGGTGTGGTATTGAGTGACGGAGAGAGATCCTTGCTTGAGGCCATAAATCTGTTCTTGTAGCTCAGCAACACGGAGCAGGTCTCCTTGTGAGAATCTGTTGCGGAGATCTTCTCAAATTGCTTCTGCATAGTCGAAATAAATGACGCTCTGAGCAATGGGCGCTGAGAGGGAATTGAAAATCCAAGAGGAGACCAATGTGTTGCATCTACGCCAGGAAGGGAAGAGCGGGTCATCGGTGGCTGGAGTTGGGATGGTTCCATCCAGGAAACCTATCTTGTTCTTTGAGATAAGTGCAATGGAGAAAGCACGAGACCATTGATGGTAGTTGTCGCCGATGAGTGGCGGAGAGACGAGGACAGTAGAGGGTGTTTCACTTGGGTGAATATAGTATGGACTGGATGGTGATTGGATAACATCAATTTTTTCTTGGTTGCTTTGAGACATGGTGTGGATGTGCAGCAGGCTCCTATTGGAGCTCTGATACCATCAAAGACAGAACACTAAAAGTGCAGAAAAATAAAGAGAGCAAAAGACAATGACCAATGAGTGAAAAGAATGTTATATTCTTCTTGTGTTACAAATGAGAATGGTAGCTATATATATACAATAGGGCTGAAACTACAGCTCATTATTGAATGGTAAAACTTGGGTAATTCTATGATTGGCAACATCTTTTCTGTACAGCAAGGCAAAAAAGATGTTTCTAGAATTATGGTGGTACAGTTTCTGATAAGGGTGGAATTGTGCTGATGAGTTGTAGGTTGGTTTTGGGTGATTCTTTCTTTTTGTCTTGTACTGGCCTTGTGGTGTGGTTTGTTAATGTGAATTCATTCTAATCATTGCCAACTATAAAAAGTTTAAGCAGACTTATATTATTTGCTAACTATTGTATTCTGCACAAATTTAACCAAAGAATTTCAGATATTTCTAATATAAATATTGGAAAAGCTTGATCTATTTAATTTGTGGTTGGTTAATCACTAACCATAGCTTTATTAAACTTCATGCCTCTTAATTCCCACTTTGTACTACTATTTGAACGTTTGTATACAAACAGATGCAGTTCCATTCACTTTTGTGTTCTTGTAAAACTCTTTAGTTTGGGTATCTCAACGGCTATCTGAATAATGTACTTGTAATTGAACCACTTTTTTGTCACCTTTTTTTCTGAAGCTAAGGTAAACAAACTATATATATGCTCTCTTCTTTTTATTTTGATTATTCTAATTAAGAGACATCAATAATTTTACATAAATGAGGAGTTTCTGCTCTGAATTTTCAATTTATGTATTATTCCATTTAAACTCACTCAATTTCAATTCATATAATTGTGAAGAGATTGGATAAATTTAAAACAAAAATTGTCAGATAATTTTTGGTAAATGATTTTAATTTATTTAAGTGCTTATAGCATTTAATGTAAAGGCAAGTAAATATTCAATTAAACATTCCTATTACAATTTTAATATTTCTAGTTGTGCATGGTAATCTTTGATACATCCTCATATCAAATCATTGAAATCAGAAAATAGTTTAAAATTATTTGTTTTCAAGAACTCTGACCAAAACAAAAATTTTGCAATTAGTTCAGGAAGCAATTCATCATGACTAGCAATTCATCTTTGATTTGTGATTTCTACTTATTGGGTTGAGATTTTGTTGCTTGTTTCATTCACTGGCTTTGCTAACTGATTAGACCGCAATTAATATAACTAACATTCATGTGATGCATTTCGCTTGCTTTCTAATGTATATGTTCCCCTTTCACCTCAGTTACCGGTGACTATGTTTCAAAGAATTTTGTGCTCCTTATTGAAATAAAAGCATGTTCTGGTTGGAGTTCATTCAATTGTAGTAAGCAAACTTGTTTTAAACTTTTAATATACAAGTATGTTTAGGCCACATTTAGTTTTAAGAACAGGATAAGACAAGACATTAAAAACAAGACATAAAAGACAGAAATATAAAAATTAGTGTCTTTAATTTTTTTTGCTGATAAATTAGAAAAAATTATAAAAGTCCAATTTATTTTTTTATTTAAAAAATTTAAAAAAATATAATAAAAAATTAACAGAAATAATAAAAAATAAATTGTGTCTTTGTATCTTTTCTATTATAATAGATAGAAAAATACTAATTTAGTATTTTTAAATACAATATTTCTGTTCATGTCTCATCTGCCAAATATAATTTTGTAGCAGAAGAGATATGAACTCTCATCAATTTTTATTGAATGAGTGAAAGAGCATAGAAGAGCAAAACTAGAGAGAAAGAACAAAACAGAAAAATCAAAAAAGATAAAAGGAAGATAGGAAAAAATGGCAGAAAGAATTAAACGAAGAAGTCTACATGTCCCTTCTTCCAGGGCTGCAACACTCTAAAACTGGTTCCAATTTGATATGCAAATTAAAAAAATTCCTCTATGGACTACGCTAGGTTAGCAGGTGTTTTGTCGATTTTTAGCAAATCGATGGTGGTTCAATTCTAATAGTCTGGGAGCGAAACCTACTCCTCTTTTGCAGGTACCAGTTTTCTATAAGTGCATCAAAGCATCTCAAATTAGGCGAGTATCAAAATGGAAAAATAAATTGAAATTTGAAAAAGGATAAAAGAAGTGAAAAATAAAGTTTTCAATAAGTAAATTGACAGAAATCAGAAAAGGTTGCGTTAAAATTTAAAGAAAGCAGTAAAGGTGCCTTCGACTGGATCAAAGGACTTTGGGCATAAAACTAAAGATACTGAAATGTAAATTGAACTCGAAAATTAAGCATTGTTTGAAACATAAATTTGCTTGAAAGATAAAGTTTACAGGAAGTTCAAATGGAAAATAAAGACATGTGGAAGGAACCCTACAGATAATTAACTCGAGGCAGACTCAGAAAGTCTCTGGGATGTGAGTGTGCGTGAGTAATTTCTGAAGCAAAGTTCCAACCCTTATTCCTTAAAACTTTCTAATATTTATAATCTACTTCTGTAACTGATGATTAATTACATGGTGCTGTCTTATACGTGCACTCCCAGGTAACCGTTTCCGCTTTTTTGCTAATAAATGTTACCCATAAATTCCTCACATGGTGAAAGCTCTCAACCTCTCCACTTATGTAACCGTACAATTCACTATTTGAGCAACTATTCGATTTCTCATTCGAATACATGTTTGACTAAACCCGCTCGATTTAACAAGATGTCCAAAATCGAGTCTGTGTTGAATAACCCTCAATTAATGCCTGCACGTGCACCTTTTCGACATCTGCTTCTATCCCAATCATTTCTTCAATATTCTGAATTAGCTTATCCTAGTCGAAAATATTTTTCGACTAACAGCAGGCAATGGAACTTGAAATTAACCAACACTCTTACCTTAGCTAGGTTAACAAAATCAGAATCAGATCATTCTCTCTACACTAAGGCTACAGCTCAGGGTGTGACCATTATCATTGTTGATGCGGAATTTACAACCACAAACTAACTGGCAAGTGCACCGGATCGTACCAAGTAATACCTCAGGTGAGTGAGGGTCGATCCCACGAGGATTGATGGATCAAGCAACAATGGTTAAGTGATTTACTTAGTTAGGCAAACAGAAAATGGTGTTTGAAGGTTTAAAAGCATTAATAGTAATTCAAAATATTAGAAAGCAAGCAGTAAACAAGTAGTGAAATATATATGGAGAAACAGTTAAGGCTTCATAGTTATCTATTTTTCGAATTGACTTTTCTTACTAACTATTTTAATCATGCAAGATTTAATTCATGGCAAACTATATGTGACTAAACCCTAATTCCTTAGACCTTTTTAGTCTCCTCTAAAATTCACCAGCCGCCAATTCCTTGGTCACTTAATTCCAATTAGAGGGTGAAGTTTAATTATAGTCTATATGCCACAGAAATCCTAATTACCCAAATATAAGAGGATTATATGTCACGTATCCCGTTAAGTCCAGATAATTAGAAATTTAGGAGAAATTATTTTCAAGCTGTTGTTCAAGTAAAGAGCTTTTCCAAGTTATACAAGAACTCAATTAGAACAAGGGTCATACTTCTGTTCCACCCAAATTCATAAGATAAAGAACGAAAACAATTCTTGAATTATAAATCAGTACATGAATTAAAATAGAAATATAATAGTATCAATCCATACAATAGACAGAGCTCCTAACTTTAACAATGGAGGTTTAGTTGCTCATGGTTCAGAGAGAAAACTAGGATTCATAAAACTGTAAATTTTGGAATGAGGTCGAAGAGAAGAGAGGAGCCCAAAGGGCTGATTCTTTTCCATTTTTTATCTAATCCTAATTAATGTAAATTATAATTTCTAAAACTAAATAATATCTTTTCCTATTTTTAAATAAAATAAAGTTTAATTAGAATTAAAATATAATCTTCGTGCATCTTCAATTGATGAATGAGGACCACTTGATTCATAGGAAGGCACGCCTAACTTGGCATCAAGCCACGCCTTACTTGAGGCATGCAATGAGAAAGAGTACATTTGCTCTCATGTGCTGCGCCTAACTTGGGGTTTCATTGCGCCTTACTTGGAGTCACGCTAATTGTTGCGTGTTGTTGATACTGTCTTGCGCCTAACTTGAAAAATCTCAAGTTAGACGCAGCCTAGCCAGCGTTCTTGGGTGCCTTTTGTTTCATCCTTGCGCCTAGCGCACACTTGGCTGCATTGGATTGATGTGGATGGCTTGTCTTGGCGTCTAACTTGAGAAATCTCAAGTTAGGCGCCATCCTTTCTAGTTTGGTGGAGAAGAAGTATGGATTATTATACATCGTTGGAAAGCTCTGAAAGTTAGCTTTCCAACGTCACTGAGATCACATTCATTGGACCTCTGTAGCTTGAGATATTCAAGTTTGAGTGCAGAGAGGTCAAGGTTAACAGCGTCATTCGCCTTCTTCTTTTTTTCTGTGGAAACGCCATCAAATCCAGTTGAATGCTACCTAAAATAAACAGAATTGCACATGACTCAGAGTAGCATCTATAGTGGCTAAAAGATAATTAATTATTTATTAAACTCAACAAATTGAATGTAAATTCACTAGAAAAAGATAGAAAAGATGCTCGCGCATCAATGATCTATGTTGATGATTTGGTTCTAGTAATGACATTCATGAAATTGAATCAATTAAAACTTTAGTTGATGACAAATTCAAGGTTAAGGACTTAGAAAACTTCAAATTCGTTTTGGGTATGGAGGTGGCCAGTGTTGGGTTTTTCTCTCCTTTGTGAGGTCCAAGCCTAATTTTTTTTTTTGTATTCTTGTACCCTAGTGTCACAACCCTAATAAGATTTTGGAGTCTTTTGAGAGTATGTGAGTGTAGCCACCAAGTGAGAGAGAAGAGGAAAATAGAATTCCCGTTTTTATGCAGAACAGTAAATTTCAAATGGCAGTTTCTCATTTATTCATCGTTGGATCGGCTTGAAATTTGAACTGCGTGTTTTCATCATCTTGTTCTTCATTCTGGTCCGTGGAGATGTTGATTGGAAGTTCGAAGTGGGAGAAATTGGCTTCGCAAGAGAGAAAATAGGTTTTCTATTTTTACCTAGAGCAGCAATCTTTGAACAACAGTTTTGAAGACAAAAATGACTTGAAAGAAATGGAAAAAAAAAGTATGCAAAGTGGAGAATTGATGAAGAAATAAGCATTTGTTGAATTCATGGCGACGCACACGCGTACGCATGAGAGAAATGTTTGCCACGCGTACGCGTAACAAGCATTACGGGAGCCATGTCAGTCTTTTCTATTGGGTCTGATGGAGGCATTTGAACGGAGGGATTGATCCGTCCAAGTTTTGTGAATGTCAAAAACTTAAAAGTATTTTTCAATAGTTAAGATCGAAAATGTCCTTGGGACAAAAGATCAAGGACCTATTTGTCCTTTTTTCTAAAAATTATTTGTTTTCAAGAACTCTGACCAAAACGAAAGTTTTGGCAGTTAGTTCAGGATTCAATTCATCATAACTTGCAATTCATCTTTGATTTGTGATTTGTACTTGTTGGATTGAGATTCTATTGCTTGTTTCATTTATTGGCTTTGCTAACTGATTAGACTAACATTCATGTCATGCATTTTGGTTGCTTGGGATATGTTACCCTTTCACCTCAGTTATCGGTGACTATGTTTCAAAGAATTTTGTGCTCCTTATTGAAATAAAAGCATGTTCTGGTTGGAGTTCATTCAATTGTAGTAGGCAAACTTATTTTAATATACAAGTATGTTTATTAGAGAAGAAGAAGCACACGCTATATATGCTAACCTAATTAAAAAAATAAAAAAAAAACGACCAACCACACGGTATGGTTACTTAAAACTCGTATAGAGAGAAAGAACATAGAAATTGTAATACACAAAGGGATATAGAGACATGGCGTGTATTAAACTATTAATTGAATGAGTAGAGCCCATATATAAACAAGTTACTCACGTGACCTTTTTTAGAGATTGCCATGCGAATTTTTGCCTAATAACATATCTAATAATTTTTTGGTAATAACTACTAATAAAGTTATTTAAAGGATTTTATTATAAATTTGAATTCAAAATATGAACTCAATCCTAATTTTTAAGGTTATAGTGGTATAATATAAAATTGAGTAAATAATATAGAGACAAGAGGTAATAAACCTGAAATTTATAACAAATGACAAAAGCTTCTTGGTGATAACCACTTGGTAATTGCCATAAGACCAAAAGCGTGTTGTTTTTATGTTTTGTTTTGTTTCTACTTTCTAATTTCTATCTCACATTCTTGGAACCATTTGCGAAAGATACAATAACTGAGAGCAATGAAGAATAAAATAATAATAGAACATATAGATACGAAAGAGGAAGCAAGTTGCGAAAGAAGCTAACATGACTTATTAGTTTGGGGTTGGTTTATTAATTTATATAATTTTTTAATTAAATAATAAATCATTAGAATAATTAAATATATAATAATAGAATAATCTAATGTATTTATAATAATATAATAAAATTTAAAGTAATAAATACATATTTTTATATATATTAATTAATTAATTAATGATTGATGTTTAATATACAGATAGAATGATTGATATATTTTGATCATGTTGCATCACGGCAATGAAGAAAAGTTGAGAACAACAACATTAAGCAAAACGAAATACAAAAGATCACCAGTAAACACGTAAAAACAACACACAGATTCTGTGCTTTCATGCCATATATTTTACATAAATGAACCCCACATACATATTTTGGGCGATTATTCTATTCACTTACAAGTTGGTTCTCCATTAATAATGTTTATGTAAAAATCACAGAAACTTCCGCGTGAAAAAGAAGCAGCTGGCACAATTATTCACCGCCATGAGAGGGGGATTTGTTCGTGGGGGACATTCTCGGGCACATGTACCGAGACAACCGCACCGAACGGAGCAAGATCAGATGCAGCGACTCATGAAAAAAGTGCGCAAGGAAGGAGAGGGTCAAGTTTTCACGGGAGAAGTAACACTGGTACCTAGAGAAGAAGATTGGATGATAGGAGCAGAGGAGGAATACGAACGGGCAGGTACTGGGCACAAAACTTTCAGTGAGGCTGTGAAAGGAGGAAAAACTCCAGTGGGAGAGATGGAAGATGATGAGTTCTCAGAGTCTGAGAAAATTTCAGAGGATGAGGATGAAGTTATGGAAATCGCTCCAACACAAGTACTCAGAAACCAGAAAATTGATAAACAGCAAGAGCCAGATATCAGAGTAGAGAAGGTGAATGGGATGTTTAATTTTGTCATCAATGAAGCTGGTTTAAAAAAGTTTAGACATCCTTGGTGGGATACTCTTATAGTAAAGCTTTTGGGAAGGAGGATCTCCCTTCCAGTTCTAAGCAGGATGCTTGAATCTATGTGGAGCAAACAGGGATCCATTGAGGTAATAGATTTGGGAAATGATTACTTTATAGTAAAATTCTTCTCTCAGGAGGATTTGGACTTTGCTTTAACTGGAGGACCTTGGAGGATTTTTGATCATTATCTAGCCCTGAGACCATGGAAGCCAAATTTCAATCCGGTTGAAGCTACCATAGATTATATTGTAGCGTGGGTGAGGCTCCCGGGTTTAGCCATTGAGTATTATGAAGAGGAGATGCTAAAGAAGATTGGAAACATTCTTGGGAGAACTTTGAAGGTGGACTCAAACACAGCGGATAAATGTCGTGGTAAATTCGCTCGGCTCTGTGTAGAGTTAGATTTAACAGAACCTCTAGTTTCTCAGTACTCCATTAATGGAGTGAGATACACTGTCGAGTATGAGGGCTTGCACAACATCTGTTTTGGGTGTGGCATGGTTGGTCATTATAAATTCAACTGCCCAAAATCAAAGGTGCAAGAGACGCCTGGCAATGGAATTGATTTACATGATAAGAAGAAGGGAGATGAAGAAGGTGATCAATCTGCTCAGAAGGAAGATGGAGGAAGAACTCAACCGGCCCAGAATGGTGAAATGAAGGAGGACAGTAACGACAATTCCAATAATAAGGGTAAAAGTGTAATTCAAGAGGAAGGAGGTGATTATGGTCCTTGGATGGTAGTCAAAAGGACAAATCGTGGAAAGAGAGCAACAAAAGGGAATAGTGGAGCAGAAGGTGGAGGTATGAATGTGGATGGTACTAGGAATCCTCAAAGCAAAGAAGGTACGAGATTTACCATTCTGAGAGAGAATGATGAAGGGAATAATCATGCTGAGGTAGCCGTTGGCTTGAAACCTACAAATTTTAAAGAAATTCCAAGTAAAGTCCCGAGTCCATCTTCCCAGCCTATAAATTTTGTGCCCCATAACCAAGTCAACAAAAAGTCCAAAAACAAGCACAAAAAACGAACCCACAAACGCCCACAAAAAAGAATCCTAACTCTGAGCCATCTACATCTAAGCCTGGTATGAGTCCATACTTGACTAATCAAGCTCACAACCCCTTGACCCAACACAGGACTCTTTCACAGCAGAATCCAAACACAGAACCTACTTTCCACCTGATTAACCAACAGAACAACTTGACCCCTGCACAGACAACCTCTTCTGTCCCAATCACTAATGATGTTCCTCTTCTAGAGTCTCCCACTAAGCAAAATATTGAGGATTCACTTCAACAGACAAGTATGGTTGAAGAGTTTGTCCCTGAGATGATTCAAGAGGATGAGAACATGGAAGACCATCAAGGACCACCTCCTGCACCTCCTGATCTGAATTCCATAGGAACAGATGTTATGTTGGAGGCTATCAGAAAATATGAGGAAACAAGGCCCAACTCACCCCAGCAATCAGAGCCAATTAAGCTTAATGTAGAGAATGAAATATCACTGGGGATTCAGCATGGGTTTGCTCCAGAGGGAGACGAAGACATGCCTATGGTAGAATAGGTTGGTGTTATTCCTACCTTTCTTTTATTTTCTAATGATAGTTATGTGCTGGAACTGTAGGGGTGCTGCTAGTGAGTCATTTAGTCGCACATTTTTGGAAATTATAAGGATTAATAAGCCTGATATAGTCATTCTACTGGAAACAAGATGCAGTGGTGAGAAAGCTAGGAAGATCATTAGTAATTTTGGATTTGATTTTTATTATATTGAGGAAGCTGTTGGTTTTAGTGGGGGTATATGGGTGATGTGGAAGGATCCAAATATTGTTATAAGTACCTTGAAATCCAAAACACAATATGTTCACATGAATGTTAAGAAGGATTATGATGATGATTGGTTCCTAACTGCTGTGTACGCAAGTCCTCAAGAGGTGAATAGGAGAGAACTTTGGAATGATATCAAGATGGTTAAGAATGGGATCAGAGGTCCATGGTTAGTAGTGGGCGACTTTAATGATATAGTAGATCCTTCAGAGAAGAAAGGGGGAGGTCGGACGGATGTTGGAGCTTGCAGGAGATTCAAAAGATGGATTGAAGAATGTATGTTGATTGATCTAGGATCAGTGGGGCCAAAGTTCACTTGGAGGGGACCGCAATGGGAGAATCTTGAAAGAGTTTTCAAGAGGCTAGATCGAGCTCTAGCTAATGCAGACTGGAGAATTAAATTTCATGAGGCGAGAGTTGAAGTTCTAGCGCGTGTTAAGTCAGATCATCACCCCCTTTTAATATCTATGAAGCCCAAAGATAACCTTGCAAACAACAAACCTTTTAGGTTTGAAGCAATGTGGAGTAGACACCCTGATTTCAAGCAGTTTGTAGAAAGTCATTGGAGTGGAGCTCAACAGTGGGGGAGATCCTTATCGGCTCTTGCTGAAAATTTGATGGTTTGGAACAAAGAGGTTTTTGGTCACATTGGCAAACAAAAAATATCACTTATGAGGAGAATTGGAGGAATTCAAAAAGCAGCATCTTATGGAAGAAACCCTTTTTTGGAAGAGTTGGAGAGAAATCTGACGAACGAGCTGGAAGAAATTTTGGACAGAGAAGAAATTATGTGGTTGCAGAAATCGAGAGAAACTTGGATAGTAGAGGGAGATAGAAATACCAAATATTACCATACAAAAACAATCATTAGAAGAAGAAGAAATAGAATTTTAAAGCTTATGAACCCAAGAGGTGATTGGATTGAAAATCAAGAGGAGCTCCGCCAACATGTAGTGGAATTCTTTAAATGCCTTTACAGACATGATAGCTCTCTTTCTCCGGCTCTAATTACCACAAGAAACTATCCCATGTTGGAAGAGGACATTAAAAGAAGCCTCAATTTAAAACCAACAGAAAAAGAAATTCAAGATGCCCTCTTTGGTATAGGCTCCTTCAAGGCACCGGGTCCGGATGGCTATCCAGCCATTTTTTTCAAGGAGAATTGGAACATATTTAAAGGGAGCATTGGACAACTAATCCACATTCTCTGGAGCATGCCAAGTATGGTAGAAACTGTCAATCAAACATTAATTACCCTCATCCCCAAGGTGAAGTTACCAGAGACCATCAACCAATTCAGACCCATTTCATTATGTAATGTGAGTTATAAGTGTCTTTCAAAGATCATCGTGAATAGGATGAAGCCTGCACTAAAGGATCGAATCTCCCCCTTCCAATCCAGCTTTGTGCCTGGCAGAATAATACATGACAACATCTTGATAGCTAAAGAATTAACTCATGCCATGAAAAAGATGAAAGGGCGCAGAGGATTTATGGCGATCAAATTTGATTTTGAGAAAGCATATGATCGGCTTCGTTGGGATTTCCTTAAAGAGTGCCTGGTAGACTTCGGATTAGAAGGGCAACTGTTACAGATTATAATGAGTTGTGTTTCTACTGTCTCGTACAATGTTCTTTGGAATGGGGGGAAGACAGAAATTTTCAAACCTTCTCGAGGTATTAGACAAGGTGACCCAATATCTCCTTATCTTTTTGTCATAGCTATTGATAGATTATCTCATCTCATTGAAGATCTTGTGGAGAAAGGAGTTTGGAATCCAATCACTGTGGGTAGACAAGGGCCTCCCATATCCCACCTCCTCTTTGTAGACGATTTGCTAGTCTTTGGAGAAGCTACCGAGGAACAAATGAAAGTGATTCTTGAATCTATGAAAGCCTTCTGTGCTGCTTCAGGGCTGAAAGTAAGTGATACGAAAACCTCTATAACTTTCTCCAGCAATGTTAGAGGGACAGACAGAAAAGCTATTATTAACTTATGCCATTACAAAGAAAATAATTGTTTGGGGAGGTATTTGGGAGCAGACATCACCAATCACAGGAAAGGGAAGGACAAGTTTAAGAATATTCTGGAAAGAATGCAAAGCAAGTTAAAGGGGTGGAAGTCTCATTGTTTGTCGCTAGCCGGTAGAATAACCCTCTCCAAGTCGATCTTAAATCCCATTGCTAATTTTGATATGCAGCATATGAGGATTCCAAAAGGTATTTGTCAAGAAATGGAGAAAATGCAAAGGAGATTCATATGGGGTGACAATTCAAATTAGAAAAGAATGCACCATGTTAGCTGGCAAACTCTCTGCCTTCCCAAAAATCAAGGGGGAATGGGGCTTAGGAGACTCAACCTTGTTAATGATGCTTTCTTAATGAAACTGGTTTGGAGATTATTGACTGAACCTAATAACTTGTGGGCTCAAGTTTTTTATCATAAGTATATCCATAGCAGAGAGGATTCAGGTATCAGTTTTAAAGCTTCTGATTCTCCCACTTGGAAAGAACTGGTTAAATTGTGGCATATAGTGGACAATAATTGTAGAAGAGTTGTTGGAGACGGAACAAGCATATCTTTCTGGAATGATAAATGGATACCTAATGAAGACTGTCTTGAGAGAGCTGCCATCAATCCAATTCCAACTGGAAGAGAGGCAGATTTGGTTGTAAATTATGTGGACAATCAAGGAGATTGGAAATTGGTTGATTTATATACACTCATCCCTCCTTCTATTATTGATAAAATCAGAGCTATTCCTCCCCCTTCTAGTAATTTGAAGGACTCGTTGTGATGGACCCAATCTTCGAGTGGGCAATTTACAGTCGCTTCAGCTTATAAAATGCTTGCTGAGTCGGATGTGAATGATAATACAGACAGATGGATGCGAATTTGGAAATGGAAAGGACCAGAGAGAATAAAGGTTTTTATATGGCAACTGTTACATGGTAGAATTCTAACAGCCAGCAGAAGAGCCTCTATGATGGGAACCAATCCCAATTGTCATCATTGTCAGCATCAACCTGAAACTATCTTGCATGTGATAAGAGACTGTCCAAGAGCTGCGACTATATGGGTGAAGCTCATCAACCCCACTGCTGCAGCCCTGTTTTTTAACATCAACTTTCATGAATGGATAGAATTAAACTTGCAAAATTCCATTGGTAAGTCACCATATGAGTGGGTAGATGAGTTTTTTGTCTCTTGTTGGATGATATGGAAGTGGAGAAATCTTGAGGTTTTCTCTCCTCCTTTTATAAGACCCAAGAATGCTGTTGAAGTGATTAGGAATTTCCTCAATAATAACAAGAAAGCCTACGAAAGAAGAAGTCAGAAATGCACAATAAATGGAACCAAAAGCCAGGAAGGCATATGGACACCTCCTCCTATTGGGTGGGTAAAATTGAACACTGATGGTGCAGTTTCAAAAGCGAGAAATGTGGCTGGTTGTGGTGGTTTAATCAGAACGTGGAATGGAGAGTGGGTTGCAGGTTTCCAGGCAAAGATTGGCAATAGTCAAGTCTTTCAAGCGGAGATGTGGGGGATCTTTTATGGTTTACAAACAGCTTGGGACTTGGGAATAAGAAAAATTATTGTTGAAACAGATGCCCTAGAAGTTTGCCAACAGATCATGAAAGGAGAATCTCATAGTCAGTATAATTCTCTTTTAAGAAAAGTTCAAGACCAGCTGGTGAAACCTTGGGAAGTTAGAGTTCAGCATATTCTAAGGGGAGGCAACACCTATGCTGACTGGATGGCTAAACATAGTTTAAACAAACCATTTGGATATAGCTTTATTGATAAACCTAAGCTAAATTTAGAGATTCTCATAGAGCAAGATTGGAGGGTCTCTAGACCCATTAGTCAAATCAGTTAGTTTCTTTTTTTTTGGGCTTAGGCCCCATTACTTTACCAAAAAAAAATGTTTATGTAACTATGTTTTTTTTTTTTTAAATTAAGAGTGATGCTCGAATTTGAAATTTTTTAAGTGAGAATGAAAAAACTATTTCATTAGGTATGTAATTATTATTTGCTTTTAAAAGGTTTTGATAAGTTAATCTCGCGAGAGATCATTTGGTTTTTAGTTTAATGACTTGCAAGTTACTCTCCACGGACACACATACATAACTACTGTCCGTATTGACAACAAATACATTACTATCAACCTTAGACCAACTATCCAACTTCTTTTTTGGTACAATTTAGAGGTTTTTAAAAATAAAAATAAAAAATATTTTATGTTTGAATTTACTTATAAAAGTACATTTTATTAGAATAAGAAGTAAATTAAATTATCTGTAATAAAAAATATGTAAGCACCTTTTATGAAAATTACAATTATGGTCATACAGAATAAAAAACTATTTGACATTATATGCTATGTTTGAAAAGTATTGTTCTGTATTATTTATATAAAATAGAATAATTACATAAGTTATTAATAAAAAAACATGTTATATTATTAACACTTTAATTTAAAGTAAATTCTTTTAATAATAATAAGAAATATATATAACAAAATTTTGTATACACAATTACACATTAATGTGTGCAGACACCAAAGCAATTTTTTTAAAAAATAAAATAAAATTAATGTTTTAGTTTTAACAAGCAATAACCAATTATAATTTTTTTTAATTTTAAAGATGTGTGCAATAAAAAAAATCTCACATTAAGAGTATTAATATTTGTATAGTATTACATTTAAAAGGTATTAATTTTTTAATAGAAAAACTTATCTTTCACCAGAAATATAGGAATACATTTGTAAATTAATCTTTTTTTTTTTAAAAGTTCAAATAGATAACTCAGAACATTTGTTATGTACTTTTCAAAAATTGTAAAAGAAAAATTTTTCTTCCTTACTTTAAAAAAAAAGTATAAATAAAAAACTCAAAATATAAAATAAGTATTTTATTTTTTAGTATTTCTTCTTCCTGTATGTCTTAAAATGAGGACCATAGATCGAGACACCGAATAATACTCAGCATAATTGAAGGGGGATGAGCCCACTTAAGTAAAGCAAAGCTATCATTATAGGAGAATGGATCATCTCCAATTTTTTTAATACTTAAAAGAATAAAATATAATCTCTCATCGTTAATTAATTTTATAAGTAGAACAAAAAATAAATATAAAAAAAATAAAAAATAAGATTAAACAATTGACACTATCTAATTTTTTCTCCATGGAAAGGATCACTCTCATCATTATAGAGACCTTTAAATCAACGAAGAAACAAGCAGGAAGAACCTAGCCACCTAGCTATCATTATGTTTGACTACTTAACTTCACTTGGTTCATTATATAAGCTTAGTCTTTAGCTAAGAATTCATCACACCACACTAACACACAAAACATTCGATGGCATATTCTCCTTTCTCTAGTTCATCTGCTTTCAATGTTCCTCTAATCAAACATGATGTCTTCGTCAGTTTTCGAGGAATAGACATTCGCACTTCTTTTCTTAGTCATTTGACGAAAGACTTGCATCGTAATCAAATTGATTTCTTTGTTGACGATAAAAAGCTTCATCCGGGAGATGAGATTTCACCCACCCTCCTTCGAGCAATTGAGCAATCATACATTTCATTGGTCATCTTCTCCAAACACTATGCTTCTTCGAGATGGTGTATGGAAGAGCTTGTGAAGATTATTGAATGCATGGAACAATATAAAAGGATTGTGATACCTGTTTTTTATAATGTTGATCCTTCTCATGTAAGGCATCAAAAAGGAATTTTGGCAGAAGCTTTTGATGTCCACAAAGAGAGATATGAAGAGGAAATTATGCAGAGTTGGAAATCTGTTTTGAAAAAGACGGCAAATTTATCTGGAATTCATTATCCATCGAAATATCGGTAAATTTTTTCATCTATAAAAATACATGCTTTTGTTATTTAGCCTCTTTTACTGTTTGTTATTTAATTTTATATTTATTACCCCTATATATAGTGAGTTAATCTTTGCTCTTACATCAAATTAGTTTACTTTAAATAGACTAATAGAGAAATCATATCTATATCATTTTATATATAATTTTGGTGTATTTTTTTAGGTAAAAAAAAAATCAATTTTTTAATTTTTATTTCTTATGAATCACTTCTAATATTGAAGTTAAAAAATGTATTAAAAAGTGTACCAAAAAATAGGAAAAATCTAGAGGGCCAGCAACTTTATTAAATTTTGGCCAGTATGTAACCACAAAAAAAAAAGTGAATAATCTCACACTATTAGATAAAATCTCACATCATTAATAGTTACTTGATTGCTATAAATCACAAAAACTGCTGCCTCTAGCACTCGTCTAAGTATTGTTGGCTAAAATTTAAATGAGAGAGAGATGTACTACTATCTAGCAAGCAGCAATCATAGGTGAGTTTTATGTATCCCTCTTTTTAAGAATAAAAATTATTCTTTCTAGTTGATTTTATTTGAATTTAATTTAATATTATATCATTAATCAATAATTAATAAATTATATATTTTAAATCTCAATATTTATATTTTTATACTTTTATTGAAAATATTAATTAAATTTAAAAATATATCACAGTTTATCTTATCCTAAAATATCCTTTTAATTATTTATAAAAGACTAAAATATTATTTTGAGTAATGTTACAAAAGATTTAGAGTATCGTTTTTAACATTATAACAAAAACAACCTTTTAGTATTAATAAAAAACTAAAATACCCTTTTAATAAGTTAAAGATTATTAAATGATATTAGAATTAAAATTTGAATAGGATTTTAAAAATATTAAAATATTCACAGAGTTTATTATAAAAGATTAAAATGCACATTTAGCATTAATTTTGAAAAGACTAAAATATTTTTATAGTTTATTTTCAAAAAACTAAAAATAGTGAAATATTATTTTAAAGTTAGTTTTAAAAACTCTAAAATATCTTTATGTGATTAATAATAATTATTTAATTTTATTAGAAAATATAAATTTAAATTTTATATTAAAAAGACTAAAATACACTTAGCTTATAGTTCATTTTTAAAAGACTAAAATATTTTTTTTGAATTAATTTTATTTAAATATATTTAAAATTATAAATTTGAGTATTTAAAATATTAAAATATTCCTATAATTAATTTAAAAAAATTAAATCACTTTTTAGGATTAAGTTTTATAAACATTAAAATATCCTTATATATGACTAATTAATATTGTTTGATTGTATGAAAAATTAGACACTTAAATTTATTTTTAAAATGATTAAAACACGGAAAGAGTTCATTTTAAGAAATTAAAATACCTTTCGAGAATTAATTTTAAAGGACTAAAAAAATTTTATAATTAATTTTTTAAAAGATTAAATAATCGTTTAGGATTAATTTGGAAAATATTAAAATACTATAGGATGAATAAAGATTATTTGGTTTTATTAGAAATTAGGAACTTGACTTTAATAATAAAAAGACTAAAATAATACCTTCTAGAATTAAAGTTGTTTAATTGTATTAGAAAATTGAATTTGATTTTAGAAAGACTAAAATAAAATATATTCCTCTCTAATATTTAAAATAGAAAATACTATTCTAGACCATCCATTTATTTTATTAATCAATAAAATATCTATCTTTGAGAAAAAATAATTAATTTTAAAAGATTAAAATATCCTTTCTGAGTTAAAATTATTTAATTGTATTAAAAATTAGAGGTATCAATTTACTAATACTATAATATTTTTTTTAATTTTAAAATGGTTAAATTTAGGATTAGTTTTAAAAGGAATTAAATAAATTACCTTTTCAACGTTAACTTTGTTTAGTTGTATTAGAAATTTGGTTTTGATTAAAAAAAAATATTATTTCACACATACATAAAAATATTAGTATAAGAATCAAAGTATTTTAATATCATAATTATTATTATCTTGGAATTCTAAATTGAATAAAATTACATAAACAGATTTGAATTAAATATTTTCATAATTTTTCACATAGCTTTATAAATTTGTAATTACATAATTGTGAAATTTTATATTAATTTATATATCTATCTAAATTTTGTGACATGCGCGGATATAGATCTAGGACTGCGTTTGTTTACAGAAACAGAAACACAGAGACACAAAATCGTTTTTGCCAGAGGAGGTATGAACAGAGACAATGTGTCCAGAGACACTGAATTAGTGTATTTTGTGTCCAGAAAAGACACAGAAACACTAACAAGTGACACAACTTATTTTATATTTTTTCTTTCATTATTCTTGTTAATTTTTTATAATTATATTTTTTATTATTATATTTTTCATCTCAAAGTTTTTGAACGAATCATAATTTGTTCTAGTTTATCGCAAAAAAAATACAAAAACACAAAATTTTGTGTCTTTGTCTATCAGTGTCTTATCCTTTCCCTTGTCTTATCCTATTCTCGGAAACAAATGCACCCTAATTTCCTACTAAATTGTACAAATAAACAGTTATCAGTTATGCATTCACCCTAAGTTTGTCATATCCGTTTCAACTGAGAAAAGCAAACTGATAAAGATTTGCATGATTTTCATACTCTGTTGGATGAGAGCATGTAAATGCACATTAGAATAAGAAACAGCAATAAATAATAATAATTAGTTACTTTAGATATTAAAAAAGTTAGATACACATGGGAAAAAAAATCACTTTTATAAAAAAAAAAAAGTTAAAAATTAATTTAATATATTTGACAAAATATCTAAATTACTTGATATAATTAGTATTAAAATATAAATTCACCAAAATCACCAGCTTAAACATGCTCATTTTTTTTTATTACTCGTCTCCATTATTATTGTTTTTTTCCCTTCCTCTTCTTATTCTTGTCCATTTTTACTTGTATTATGGTATACTTTCTCCTTTTCTTTTCCATATACGATAGAAATGAATCAGAACTAATCGAAGATATTGTCAAGAATATTTCGGAGAAATTGTCGCATCTTTTGTCAAATGCATCCGAAAGCCTTATTGGAATTGATGAAAAATTAAACTCTCTTGAACGTCTAATGGAAATGGACCCTGAAGAAGTTCGAATTTTGGGAATTTGGGGCATGGGAGGCATAGGTAAAACAACAATTGCTAGAGCAATATTCGACAGATGTGCCTCTCGATATGAAGGTTGTTGCTTTCTACAAAATGTAAGAGAAGAATTACAAAAGTCTGGTGAACACAGCTTATATGAGAAACTTATTTCTGAACTACTTGAGGGAGAACATCTCCTTGTAAAGGGATCAGCCCATGCAAGATCTATGTATGTTAAGAGAAGGTTGAGTCGGAAGAAGGTCTTCATAGTGCTTGACGATGTGGATACATTAGATATATTAGATTATCTAATTATAAAACAAATCTGTTTGGCACCAGGAAGTAGGGTCATTATAACAACTAGAGACGAGCAACTAACTGCTGCAAGAGTGCATGCAATATACAAGGTCCAAGTATTGAGTTTTAAGAGTTCCCTTGAACTATTTTGCTTAAAAGCCTTTAACAAAAGCTATCCTGAAAATGGATACAAAGAGCTTTCAGAAATGACAGTTAATTACACAAAGGGCAATCCATTAGCATTAAAAGTATTGGGATCCTTTCTACACTCAAGGAGCATAAAAGAATGGGAAAGTGCATTGAGAAAACTCAAGGTTCATCCCAATGTGGACATCTACAATGTCTTAAAATTGAGTTATGATGGATTAGATGATTCAGATAAGAACATATTCCTTGATATTGCATTCTTTTTCAGAGGAGAATACAAGGATAATGCATAAGATTTCTAGACTGTTGTGGTTTCTTTGGCGACATTGGTATAAGCACTCTTCAGCGTAAAGCTCTTATAACTATTTTCGGTGATAGAATAGTAATGCATGACTTGATACAACAAATGGGTTGGGAAGTTGTTCAACAAGAATCAAATAAAGATTCTAGAAAGCTCACTCGAATAAATAAACCTGAAGATTTCTGCAACTTATTGAAAAATAGTGAGGTATGAAAACGGTACAACTATTTTGTTTTTGCTTGTTTTAAACTATATTACAATAGCATTTTGTTAGTACTCGTCTTTGGTTTTCAGGAAAAAAGTTTAGTAGAAGGCATTATGATAGACTTGTCCCAAATTGGAGATCTACACTTAAATAAGAACACATTTAAAAACAGGGGCGAAGCTAGGCTAACTATTTAGGGGGCGGTATTTAATAATTTACTAGAAATATTTTATATTACTATTTCTATTGATAAAATTAAAAAAAAATAATAAATATATAATCTCAATCAAAGTAAGACAATAATATATAAAAATTACCACTTACAGTTTTATATCATGAAAAGGCTATTCGACGTTTTTTTCTATTTTCAAAATCATCTATAATTGAATTTGTGTCGAAAATAGCTACTAATTCTTTCTCTATATAGATGACCAAATTGTCTGCAAGAAATTCATCAGCCATCTTACTTCGGAGTTTTGTCTTAACAATTTTCATTGCTGAAAAAGTTCTTTCTGTTGTTGCTGTAGACACTGGTAGAGTCAAAACAAGACGTATTAATCTATCAACCATGTGATAAATTCTTGATTTTTCCGTTTCTTGCAACTTGTTGCACAATTCAGAAAGTGTACCAATGCCTTTCAAATGATTTGGTATATCATGCTGATAATGTTACAACTGAGATTTCAAAATATTTAGCTCATTAGAAGGAAAGTAAAGGGGATAAAACTTCTCTGCTAACTTGCTAATTTCTTCAATATTAAATGATTTGAAATTGTCCTTAGGATCCAAAGCACAACTCAAAGTCAAAAGCTCTATTGTTTGCTCATTAAATCTACTATTCAACTCTTGTATTTGAGAGTCAATTGTTGCCAAGAATATATCTATTCGATAATGATGCTCAACTATCACACTTGGTTGACGAGATCGACCTCTTCCAAAAACATATTGTGCACTCATATTAGGGACTTCAATTTCATGCTTTTCACAAAAATCTTTAACATTTGCAAGAAAATTGCACCATCCACCATCCCTTAATTGTTGAAGAAGTAACTTTGATGTAGAAACAATATGCATTGCATTAAGAATATCTTGAGATTGTTGTTGCAGTGCTTGGCAAAGAACATTAGTGATTCCCATAATCTCTTTCATCAAGTGCAAAGTGAAAACAAATTCAAATGACAATAATATTTTACTAACACTATAAGCCTCACCTCTTTGTGCATAAGTTGTCCCGTCTTCAATGATATTATTGAGAACAATGTTGGTAGCAGTAAACATTTTTACCAAACTGCAAATAGAATTAAAGTGAGAGCTCCATCGAGTATCCCCAGCTCTTTGTAAAGTGCTTATTTGATTCGCACCTTTGCCTGTTTCTAATTCATTTTGAGCAACCAAGTTTGCATTTTCAATTGCTTGAACTTCTTGTAATTGATCATGTCTTTTTGAAGAAGCACTAACAATAGTGACAATAGAGTTTAATTGAGTAAAAAATTCATGAATTTGAAGTACCTCTCTTGAAGTTGCCATCAATGCTAATTGTAACCTATGAGCAAAACAATGTACATAATATGCTTGTGGAGAATCTTTAAGAAACAAAGCTTGCAAACCATTCCACTCGCCCCACATGTTGCTAGCACCATCATATCCTTGACCCCTAATATTTTCATCTTGGAGATTATAATGAGAAAGGACAGAAATTAATTCTTTCTTTAAAGTTGTTGCACAAGTATCAGTGACATGCACAAGATCAAAAAATCTCTCTTTAACAAAACCATCTAGAGTAACAAATCTCAAAACAATGGCCATTTGCTCCTTTTTAGATTCATCTCTAGCTTCATCAACAATAATACAAAATTTGGCATCTCCAATCTCTTCTCTAATTGAATTTCTCACCTTAGTAGCAAGAATATGTAGAATTTCTTTTTGGACATCATTTGAAGTATATTTAGCATTTTTTGGAGCATTTTCCAAAACATTCTTTTTCACTCTTTCATTGTAAGATCCCAAAAATTTCAACATTTCCAAAAAGTTACCTCTGTTGCTTGAACTTTGGCTTTCATCATGTCCTCTGTATACACAACCTTGAAATGTCAACCATCTAATGCAATCTATAGATGCTCCTAGTCGAATTCGATTCTTTTCAATCTCTTCTGATGTTTGCTTATGAAGAAGTCTGTCGATATGTTGTGATTGTTTCATCAAATCATCACATGATTTCAGCGCCTTATGATGGAATGAGTTAGGACCTTTGCTAATGTGATTCAAAAGAGCATATTCTTTTCCACTATTTACTTTCTTCCAATTCCTGAAACCATTCTCAATAAAAGCATTTGAACCCGTATTGATTGAAGGTTCCTTAGCAAAAAGAAAGCACGGAAAACAATATATAGCATCATCTTCTATAGAATATTCTAACCAAGATGGGAACAATTTAAACCATGAAGCTTGAAAGCGACGATGACTTTTATCACCAGAAAATGGATAATTATCAAGAATTGGTTGATTTGGCCCAACTTTAATATAAGCCCGACGGATTTCATCTCTTTTATTTGGAGGAAACTTCCAAATCATTGGTCGCATTCCAGGATCTCTTTCCAAACGAAAAACATCTAGTTGATTTGGAAGAAGTCGTGGACGCTTTGAGCTATTCAATGGAGAACTTGAAGTAATGAAATTTGATGACCCCTCAAGTATTGGAGTAGTAATAGTAGAAGCATCTTCGTTCTCTTGATCTTTTCTTTTAAAAAATGTATCAATGGTTTTGATGAACTTACTCATGATTCAAATAGCCAAATAAGTTCCTATAATTAAAAATATATTTAGCAAAAAGTGTAAATTACAGTCTAAATCTTTATAAAATATAAAAATTATATTTTAATTTAAAATAAAATATTAAAATTCAGAACAATAATACTAACATCCTAGTATAAATAATATAAAATTGTAATTAAATAGTTAACTAATAAAAAAAACTAAATATACAAGCTAACATATAATAACATAAAATTAATTAACAAATAATAATAAATAAACTAATTAAGTAAATAATTAAATATATAAAAAAGAATAAAAATAGAACATTTTTTGAGAAAAAGAAGTGAAAAATCACTTGTTGAACTATTATCTTTTATTTTTAATCTACAAAAAAAAAAAGAGTCAAAGAGGTAAAAGATAAAAAGATTAAAAAAATAAAGAAGAAGAAGAATAGGAAAAGTTGTTACCTGAAATTTTAGAAAGTGAAGATGGGAAGGGAGAGAGGAGGAGACGCTGATAAATAAAAAAAGGGATGGGAAACTGGTTAGAGGCTTGTAGCACTGGGAATTAGGAAATAAAATAAGGGAATAGGGAATAGGTTATTGGGCTGGGTTTTTTAAAAACTAGAAGGGGTTGAAAAAGTTATAGAATAAAAAAAGAGGGGGTTGAGAAATAAAAAAAAGGGAACAGACTTCTATTTTTTTTTTAAATAAAAATTAAAATTTTTGGGGGGGGCCATTGCCCCCTTTTCTTATACGTACCTGCGCCCCTGATCCCAGAGTTTAGAAATTTTACTGTTAGTCATCCTAAACTCAACAAGTTTCTCTACACAAAACCTTGATGGTAGAGAAATCAGAGGACAACTATTCCACTCCAAATAGCTGAGTTTTGCAGGAAACGGGTCCAGGGTTGTGGGAACATAGACTTTGCACTGTCTTCGATACCAAGAAGCATAAAACTTAAGAAATCTTAGACGAGGCATATTTTTAAACAGGGGCGCAGGTAAGTATAAGAAAAGGGGGGCAATCCCCCCCCCCAAAATTTAATTTTTATTTTAAAAAAAAAATAGAAGTCTGTTCCCTTTTTTTTTATTTCTCAGCCCCCCTCTTTTTTTATTCTATAACTTTTTCAACCCCTTCTAGTTTTTAAAAAACCCAGCCCAATAACCCATTCCCTATTCCCTTATTTTATTTCCCAATTCCCAGCGCTACAAGCCTCCAACCAGTTTTCCATCCCTTTTTTTATTTATCAGCGTCTCCTCCTCTCTCCCTTCCCATCTTCACTTTCTAAAATTCCAGGTAACAACTTTTTCTATTCTTCTTCTTTTTTATTTTTTTAATCTTTTTATCTTTTACCTCTTTGACTCTTTTTTTTTTTTTGCAGATTAAAAATAAAAGATAATAGTTCAACAAGTGATTTTTCATTTCTTTTTCTCAAAAAATGTTCTATTTTTATTCTTTTTTATATATTTAATTATTTACTTAATTAGTTTATTTATTATTATTTGTTAATTAATTTTATGTTATTATATGTTAGCTTGTATATTTAGTTTTTTTTATTAGTTAACTATTTAATTACAATTTTATATTATTTATACTAGGATGTTAGTATTATTGTTCTGAATTTTAATATTTTATTTTAAATTAAAATATAATTTTTATATTTTATAAAGATTTAGACTGTAATTTACACTTTTTGCTAAATATATTTTTAATTATAGGAACTTATTTGGCTATTTGAATCATGAGTAAGTTCAAAACCATTGATACATTTTTTAAAAGAAAATATCAAGAGAACAAAGATGCTTCTACTATTACTACTCCAATACTTGAGGGGTCATCAAATTTCATTACTTCAAGTTCTCCATTGAATAGCTCAAAGCGTCCACGACTTCTTCCAAATCAACTAGATGTTTTTCGTTTGGAAAGAGATCCTGGAATGCGACCAATGATTTGGAAGTTTCCTCCAAATAAAAGAGATGAAATCCGTCGGGCTTATATTAAAGTTGGGCCAAATCAACCAATTCTTGATAATTATCCATTTTCTGGTGATAAAAGTCATCGTCGCTTTCAAGTTTCATGGTTTAAATTGTTCCCATCTTGGTTAGAATATTCTATAGAAGATGATGCTATATATTGTTTTCCGTGCTTTCTTTTTGCTAAGGAACCTTCAATCAATACGGGTTCAAATGCTTTTATTGAGAATGGTTTCAGGAATTGGAAGAAAGTAAATAGTGGAAAAGAATGTGCTCTTTTGAATCACATTAGCAAAGGTCCTAACTCATTCCATCATAAGGCACTGAAATCATGTGATGATTTGATGAAACAATCACAACATATCGACAGACTTCTTCATAAGCAAACATCAGAAGAGATTGAAAAGAATCGAATTCGACTAGGAGCATCTATAGATTGCATTAGATGGTTGACATTTCAAGGTTGTGCATACAGAGGACATGATGAAAGCCAAAGTTCAAGCAACAGAGGTAACTTTTTGGAAATGTTGAAATTTTTGGGATCTTACGATGAAAGAGTGAAAAAGAATGTTTTGAAAAATGCTCCAAAAAATGCTAAATATACTTCAAATGATGTCCAAAAAGAAATTCTACATATTCTTGCTACTAAGGTGAGAAATTCAATTAGAGAAGAGGCTTATAGTGTTAGTAAAATATTATTGTCATTTGAATTTGTTTTCACTTTGCACTTGATGTAAGAGATTATGGGAATCACTAATGTTCTTTGCCAAGCACTGCAACAACAATCTCAAGATATTCTTAATGCAATGCATATTGTTTCTACATCAAAGTTACTTCTTCAACAATTAAGGGATGGTGGATGGTGCAATTTTCTTGCAAATGTTAAAGATTTTTGTGAAAAGCATGAAATTGAAGTCCCTAATATGAGTGCACAATATGTTTTTGGAAGAGGTCGATCTCGTCAACCAAGTGTGATAGTTGAGCATCATTATCGAATAGATATATTTTTGGCAACAATTGACTCTCAAATACAAGAGTTGAATAGTAGATTTAATGAGCAAACAATAGAGCTTTTGACTTTGAGTTGTGCTTTGGATCCTAAGGACAATTTCAAATCATTTAATATTGAATAAATTAGCAAGTTAGCAGAGAAGTTTTATCCCCTTTACTTTCCTTCTAATGAGCTAAATATTTTGAAATCTCAGTTGCAACATTATCAGCATGATATAGCAAATCATTTGAAAGGCATTGGTACACTTTCTGAATTGTGCAACAAGTTGCAAGAAACGGGAAAATCAAGAATTTATCACATGGTTGATAGATTAATACGTCTTGTTTTGACTCTACCAGTGTCTACAGCAACAACAGAAAGAAATTTTTCAGCAATAAAAATTGTTAAGACAAGACTCCGAAGTAAGATGACTGATGAATTTCTTGCAGACAATTTGGTCATCTATATAGAGAAAGAATTGGCAGCTATTTTCGACACAAATTCAATTCTAGATGATTTTGAAAATAGAAAAAAACGTCGAATAGCCTTTTCATGATATAAACTGTAAGTGGTAATTTTTATATATTATTGTCTTATTTTGATTGAAATTATATATTTATTTTTTTTTAATTTTATCAATAGAAATAGTAATATAAAATATTTATAGTAAATTATTAAATACCGCCTCCCTAAATAGTTAGCCTAGCTCCGCCCCTATCTGGGATGGAGCACAGGTACTAATACCAATATGAACTTCTTTTTTATTCATTTTCTTTTGATTGGATATCAAGGATTTTTGCATAATGTGATGAATGTATCTCTAAATTATTACAGGATCTTGTGAGTTTGACAAACCTTGACCTTGGTGGATGTATAAAGTTGGTAGAGCTCCCATACTTGAGTAAAGCAACAAAGCTTAAAAGGTTAAACCTAAAGGGTTGTGAAAATCTATGTCAACTTCATCCATCTATTTTATCCATCCAAACACTTGAGGTATTGTATCTTAATGGTTGCAAAAAATTGAAGAGTGTCAAAGGCAACATATATTTGAAGTCTCTTAAAACACTCAGGGTTCGAATGTGCTCAAGCCTGGAGGAATTTTCGGTGTCGTCAGAGAAACTGACGGCTTCGTGTTTCTCTTTGTTAAGAATTAAGAGTCTACCAAATGAATTCTGTTGCTCTATATATCTTCGGTATCTCTGTCTTTTCCAATGCAGAGAGCTAATTGAGCTTCCACACAACATCAAAACCCTATCAAGGTTACTGACTCTTGACGTAAGAGGTTGTTGTAGTCTTCGATCTATACCGGAGCTTCCACCATCTATTGAAGTGCTTCTTGCTAATGGGTGCACATCACTGGAAAGAATATTCAGTTTGAAGGCAGTATTTAGTTTGAACAGAAGACAGATCTCATTTGAAAATTGCGTGAAATTGGAAGAGGAGTCGCTGAATGATATTGCGGAAGATGCCCATCTCACGATATTCAGAAATGTTTTGCTTTTTTTTAACAGGTCAATATCAGATGATAAATTATTATCATTATCGTAGCATGGATGGTTGTATTTGTTATCCAGGGTACAACGTTCCAGAGTGGTTTGGATGTCAGACAACAGAAGCGTCCATAACAATTGAACTTGATCAACCTTACTACCAGTTGTTGGGTTTCATCTTCTCTTGTGTTGTTTCTCAAAACATACCGCCTCCTTATTTTAATAAATTGGGTACTCTCAATATTAGGTGTGAATACGGCCACGTCGGAGATGATGTAAAGCACACATTTCTAATTACAAGGCTAAACTTTGTTCCTGAAAGACGACGGAACTCTGAAGATCACGTTATTATTTGGACTTATCAATTTCCTGATGAAGACATGTTTAGGGAAATTGAAATGTGTGATGATGATGACAGCACTAGCAACCAAAAGATGTCATTCAGATTCAGTGTTGATAGACCTGAATATGAGAAGAGAGTAGAAGAAAGGAAAAAACAGGTTTTTATCAAAGGGTGTGGGGTTTTGCCAATGTATGCCTCAACTGTCGTGGATGTCATTCAAAAACTTGAATTGGAGTGCAAGTTGCAGTTGAACCCTCATCGTCATAACTCCATCACAAGGCAGAGTATAGACGCACTGAAAAGCAAGATGATCCGGAAGATTAAAGGAAAATCACATCGACTTCTGAAGAAGTAAGTTGCATGACTAAGAATAGTGAAAGAAAGTTAGCTGCTTTATCAAAGGTATTATTAATCAGGCACATTCTAACATGATTATAATTGTAGAGTGTGCACGTTTATGTTATTGAAATGCACTTATTTTATTCATTTGTAGAGTAGTCTGGATGTAAAAGGCAGCAAGGGGGAGTACTACCACTGCATTTGATTTTCAACATTAGCAAAAGCTTCATGCCTCTAATTCCACCTTGTATTACTATTTGAAAGTTTGTAGAAACAGATGCACTTATATTCACTTTTGTGATCTTGTGAAACTCTTATTTGATTTGTGTATCCTAATCTAATTGAACCACTTTTTGTCAGGATTCTTGGGAATGCCACACTTTTTTTTACACTGAGTGAGGAGTTTCTATTATTAAGTTTTAATTTATGTATTACTGCATGTAAAGCCTTCTCAAATTCACATGATTTTAATTTACTCTGGTACTTTTAGCATTCAATCAAAGATTCTCGTTTCAATTTTAATAGCATGATACATTTTCATTAATTATATATGATGAGTTTGGAAAACTCCAAATTAGTATTTGTGATGAGCAAATATTATTAAAATAATTAATTACAAAATTATTAATTTAATTTTCATTTAACATATGTTAATTAATAATTTTGTTTTGCTGGATTTTAATATGGGCCGAAAATAAAAGAAAAATCATTGCAAGCTCAAGCGTTCTATAAGTACATTCAGCATTGATGAAAAAAAAATGTTTTATTTGTTGTGGCTGAATTATTATTCTTGTTATTGGGCCAGATTGAGTTATTGTTACTACAAGCCCAAATGAAAGTTTTCCTATTTGTTCAATACTTGATCCAAAAATCCATCAGAAAAGCAAATATTACTAGTTGGGCCAAAATGAAATCTATTTGCTACCAAGCCCAACATTAATGAATGTTTCCATGCTTTATCCGAATCCATGAAGCAAAGAAAAAGCCTCAATGCTTCCAACGGATTCCATTTCACTCTTTGGAAGGATTTGAAATTTAATTCACTAGCATGGGGAACATGAGAGAGAAAGTGTGATTGACATGATGGTGATCATAATGCTACACGCCACTCTAAGTTAGGGAAATTGGACTTTAATTTCACTTTGTTATTACCCATTAGCTTGTGTTCAAACTTCTCTCTCCTCTCTCTCATCTTTGCTTTTCTTCTTCGGTTATTACACAGGAAACCATGGAAGCTACACTAAGCTACCAAAAAGAAAAAGAAGAAGTTGCATGCATCAAGGCCATCAAGTTAATGATGGTAAGAAAATGAAAACCAAAATTATGTTGTGGCTGAGATAATCACCATATGAGGTAAGATTTGGTGAGGTAATCTCGGATCCTTCATACTCAAAAGGAAGGAAGAAGATTCGGCCAGCAAGGGAGATTCTTGAAGCATGGCTTGTCTTTGATTCTGCTCAACCACCACAGGAAGTAGCTAGAGTGGCGAAGTGATGGAAGAGGCAGAGATTGAAGCAGATGAAGTCATCATCATCATGAAGCATTAAGGGCCAGAAATCCATCTTGGAGAGGAAGCCAAGGATGGAGCGCTCGGATTGATGAAGAGTGATGATCAAGAAAGGACTAGAGGTAATTGCATGTTGGGTTTTGCATGGTTATCTCTTCTCTCTCTATGTGGCCGAACCGGTTCTGTTTCTTGAAGGAGGAAGAAGTTGGTTTGGGTGTTGGCTTCAAGTGTGGAGGCTTCCCTCTTCTTTAAAAAGAGAGAACAGCCACTGTTTGGAGCAAGGAGTAAGATTTGAGAGTGCAAGGCACAGAAGTCTCAGAGCTACCTAAGCTAGCAGTTCTTCTTCTCCTTCAATGTTTTCTGTTTAGTATTTTTCTGTTTAATTTTGTCATGTCTTGAGTCTCATGGAAAAAGGCAAACAGTGAGGTTTGTAAGAAAAAGTCATAGAGCGGAAAAAGGCAGAGAGTGCAAAATTTAAAGAAAAAGCCATAGATGTCTTAGAGTTCCTTTGTACATCTGTGTTGTGTTTCATGATTATGTGGGAATCCCCTTGTAAGTTGGGTTAGCACTTTACAATTTGTAATTTGGATGATTATAGTGAAATTCCATCATTGTTGTGATGGAGACTGGATGTAGGCTGCACTGCACTTAGCAGCTGAACCAGGATATATCTGGGTGTAATCTTCTCTCTCTTCCTACTTCAATTCTGTTTTTACTGTTCAGATGAAAAATAAAAAATGTCTCGTGTCAAGTGACGAGACAAAATGAAAATGTCTCGTGGCTAGGGACGAGCTAGAAACAGAAAAGTTTTCTCTAAGTCCAGCAAGTGTCAGCAAACGAAAAGGGGGCTAAGATTCAACCCCCCTTCTCTTAGCCACTGAAACCATCAATATAGATTCTTTTAGTAGACATGAGTAAATGGTTTGAGTAATCATTTAAGCCCAATAATCCAAGCCTGCCTCCGTTGAATTTTCAAGAAATGCATCATTACCAAGTTTTATTTCTCTCTCTCTACCTAATATAGACATGGTTCCTTTGTTGGTAGAGAGAGACAGAGAAATAGAACTACTCTTATTATTGTTGCTCAGCAGCAATCCCAGCAGTGTAAATAGAATCAACTTCATTTGTCTCTCACCATTTCAAAATTAGGCCTAATTTATTCAATACTTAGCTACATCATTGCATGACTCATCATAAAACTAATTTATACTTTGAGTGAGTTATGATTTATGCATTTAAAAATAAAATATTTATTGACATACTATAATTCAATCTAGAGATAAAATAAAAATCCAAAAAACTGGATATTAGAATGTGCAGAGTCACACTAAAATTTAAAGTTAATATAGTGAATGTAAACAAAATATGAGTTTAAAGTTTTTTAAATGACAAGTTAGAACAATGGACTAATAACTCTCTAGTCAAGTAGTAAAAATAATTAAAAAAAGAATTTGACAACATCAAACTTTCAAAATTTAAGCATATATCAAATCTTAACACTTTTAAGTCATGTCAAACAATTAAAAGAATTATACCGATAATTAATATCAAGATACACACTAAAAATTATATTTAAACAAAATTACTATCAAGAATGAAATTATTTTTAAACTAATTATTAGCTAACTAAAAATGCGTAAAATTATTCTTAGAAAAGAAAACAAAAAGCACATTTTATTCCGTATTAAAAAAAATTCATATATATTTCCATATCTTGATGTTTTGTTGTTGTTCCACAACCCCCTGCATTGTCCTGAATAACCCCCCCCCCCCATTCTCTCTCTTTCTTATATCTTGGTTTATATAATATTAACTTCCAAGTCACAAATTCCAACTTCTCTCTTATGTGAAATTGTGACGAAGACAATGGCTTTAAATCTGTAAGCTTTGAATCTGTCTCTGAGTAACTAAGTATAAAGAGACTGTATCATTTGAGTTATAGCTCGTTAAAAAAAAACTTAAATAACATAATTTTTCGATACTCAACTAAGAGATCGGTTCGAGTCTTTCTATCTTTGGTTAAAAAAAAAAGCTCAACTTATTCTATAAAATAATGTAAAAAAAAAATTCCATAAATTACATTTATTTAATTTATAAAAATAAAAAATCCAAATATAGGCAGTATGAAATTATTGATGCTAATAATAAGAAAATTCAATTTCGTCAATTATGTGAATTCATTCTAATCATTGCCAACTATAAAAAGTTTAAGCAGACTTATATTATTTGTTAACTATTTATTCTGCATAAATTTAACCAAAGAATTTCAATTTAAACCCTACTAAATTTCAATCCACATAATTTTACTGAAGAGATTGGATAAACTGAAAACAAAATTGTGAGATAATTTTTGGTAAATGATTTTAATTTATTTAAGTGCCTATAGAATTTAACTTAAAGGGAAGTGAATATTCAATTAAACATTCCTATTTGATTTTTAACATTTTCAGTTGTGTATGGTAATCTTTGATGTATCTTCATATCAAATCATTGAAATCAGAAACAGTTTAAAATTATTTGTTTTCAAGAATTCTGACCAAAACAAAAATTTTGGCAGTTAGTTTAGGATGCAATTCATTATGACTAGCAGTTCATCTTTGATTTGTGATTTCTACTTGTTGGGTTGAGATTTTGTTGTTTGTTTCATTTACTGGCTTTACTAACTGATTAGACCGCAATTAAAATAACTAACATTCATGTCATGCATTTTGCTTGCTTTCAAAGACATATGTTCTCCTTTCATCTCAGCTATCGATTACTATGTTTCAAAGAATTTTGTACTCTTTATTAAAATAAAAGCATGTTTTAGTTGGAGTTCATTCAATTGTGGTAGACAAACTTATTTTAATAGACAAGTATGTTTATTAGAGAAAAAGAAGCTCACGCTATATATGCTAACTTAATTAGAAAAAAAAAAAAGCCAAAATCAACCAACCACACGGTATGGTGACTTAAAACTTCTAAACTGGAATATAAAGAGGGAAAGAACATAGAAATTGTAATACACAAAGGGAGATAGAGACACGGCGTGTATTAATTGAATGAGTGGAGCCCATATATAAACAAGTTACTCACATGATCTTCTTTGAGAGATTGCCATATAAATGGTTGATAATTTACTCAAACATATTAAATTATTTATTAATTTTATAAAAAATAATTATATATAAATTTTTACCTAATAACATACCTAACCATTTTTTGGTAATAATTACTAATAAAGTTATTTAAAGGACTTTATTATAAATTTGAATTCAAAATATGAACTCAATTCTAATTTTTAAGGTTATAGTGATATAATATAAAATTGAGTAAATAATATAGAGATCAAGGTTTTAAAAACCGAATCGGTCATCGAATCGTTCTAGATACTGGTTTATTAGTTTATAGGTTCAATCGGTTCGACCGTGGTTAAACCGAAAAAACTGTTTTATAATAAAATAATAAATAAAATATAAATAAACACATGAAAATATAATTATAGTCTAATCTAAACTTTAAAATATCATTCAAATTAAAAGTACTATATAACAACCTTTTCCGTCACCCAAAAATTAACCTTATCAATAGTTTCAATATCGATTGGATTATATTGCGACTTTTGCTTTCTTTTTTTTTCTTTCCTTCCTAACAAATTAAATACAATATATGATAAGCCTAGTATATTAGCTATACAAAATCTAATGATAAGCAAGGAGTGACATATGCAGAAAACAAGAAGAAAATGCAGTCATTGATGATGAAATAAGAAATTGTGCATAAGAGCATATATTAGGAAAACAAATCATCGACAATGTCATGATCATTGAATGGGCAATAAGTGGTGTTGCAAAAAGTTAAAATGCACTTAGTGTAACAAAAGCAAGTTAAGAACCAAGTGGAATGAAAAGGTTTAGACAAATGAAATCCACCAATCATTGTGAAAGAGTGAGCCATATGGAAGGTGCAAAGCATATCACGAGAAACATAAGAAACACGGCAATGCTGACCCAAGTAACCAAAGAATTGAGCTCGGTAAAAGTCAAGTGAAACGCAATTCCAAAAAGAGTCAAGTTCAACTCTAGGTAGCAAGTTTAAAACCAAGACAATTTCTAAAAATTTGGGCAGCATTCTGGCAATAAATCGGACGTTCTGGGTAGCAATAAGCAGCAAAAATTACATATGAGGCATGAAAGCATAAGTTCAGGCAGCAGCAAGTACAATTTCACAAGTAAAGTGCAGCAAGGCAGCATGGAGAAAGCAGCATAGCAGGAACAAAAATAACACAGGACATCACCACACAACAACCAAATAACTAGCAAGCAAAAAGTAAACAGGAACCGAACACTTATCAGGCCTAGAATCTTGTAACCACAACCTAGCTACCTAACAGCATGCAAGCTAACTATCCTAGCAACCAAAATTAATCGACTAACTGACTAAGAACAACAAACATAATTAACTGAAAAGAAAGGAAACAAAGCACTGGAGGCAGGGGAACCTGGAATAGGGCAAAAGAGATTGGTGTTGGAAAATGGAAAGGGAGGAAGACAGTGACATCGCCTAGTAGCGGTGGCGGCGACGAGCCTCGCGGTGGAGCAGAGGGTGGCGCAGGCAGGGGGCAGTGGTGCCGAGCGAGCGGGAAGCGGGGCGCAAGGTGGAGAGGAAGGGTCGCGACTGGGGGAAACAGACTGGGGTTGGTGGTGATGTGTGTAGGCCGCCGGCGACAATGGGGGTCGCAGCGGTGGTTCGGTGGAGGCAGGGGTGTTGAGGGGGGAGTGAAGAGAGAGGAGGCGAAGGGAGAAAGGGAGGAGAAAAGAAGGTGGGTTGCGGCGACAAGGTCGGCGCCGGACGGTGGTGGAAGCGGCGGTTGCAGAGTTCAGGAGGGTGGCAATGGAGGTTGGAGAGAGGGAGAGGGAACGTTGGGGAAGGAGGGGAGGAATGAGGGACGCGGCTGCGCTAGGGTTCGCGTCCCTGAGGTTAACAAAACGCAAAACGGCAGCGTTTTGCTGCACAGCTAAAAAACCGGCCAGGTCCCGGTTCGGTTCGACCGACCGGTAACCGACCGATTCGTCGGTTCAACGCCGGTTTTTTAATTTTACGGTTTTTTTAATTGTTCGAACCGCTTTAGCGTCCAGTTCACGATTCGATCCCGATTTTCAGAACATTGATAGAGATAAGAGGTAATAAACCTGAAATTTATAACAAATGACAAAAGCTTCTTGGTGGTAACCACTTGGTAATTGCCATAAGACCAAAAGCGTGTTGGTTTTATGAAATTTCTGTCATAAGACTAAAAGAAATTTCTGTCTCACATTCTTGGAACCATTTGCGAAAAATACAATAACCGAGAGAAAATGAAGAATAAAATAATAATAGAACCGATAGATATGAAAGAGGAAGCAGATTGTGGAAGAAGCTAACATGACTTTATTAGTTTGGGGTTGACTTATTAATTTATATATATTTTAAATCAAATAATAAATCATTAGAATAATTAAATATATAATAATAGAATAATCAAATATATTTATAATAATATAATAAAAAATTAAAATAATAAATACATATTTTTATATATATTAATTAATTAATTAGTGAGTGATTTTTAATATACAGATAAAATGTAGTGGCAGAGCTTTGTGAGGCAATGGGGTCATGGCCCCCAAAATTCTTGTAAAAAATATTAGTAGTTTTATTTTAAAGAAAATAAAGTTAACTTGTATGGTTAAATTGATATACTTTAAATCAATAAGAAGTAATATATCTTTAAATCAACGTTATAAATTAAATATTATTATAGAATTAACACTAAATTATATTTAACTTCTCATATATTTTCATGTATTATTTTATATTTAGAATAATAAAAATTATAATATAATTAGTAGTAATATCAGTTATTAATAAAAAGTCATTATTTTATTTTTAAATTAACTTTACAAATTTAATAAAATTATAGTATCAACACTGTTTATATTAATAAATTTTAATATTTTTATTTTATTAGAAATTTAAGGTTTTGTTTTATTATATTATATTATTTGATTTATAATAAAAATAATAACAAAAATAATTAATCTTAAGATTTTTGAGAGATAAATATTATCAAAGATAAAATTAATTTTTTAAAATATTAAAAAATAATTTATAAATTATAATTGATTTTATATAATTTAAATAAAAAATTAGTTTTTGAAAAGAAAAATCAGTTTTAAGATAAAAAAAATTAGTTTTCTAAATAAAAATAGGTTTATATGTGCAAAAACTAATTTTTTTTTTCATGTAAAAACTAATTCTTTTTTAAAATTGATTTTTTATTTAAAATCAATTTGGCTTATTAACTAAAACAAAATTTTTTACTAATCAAAATCAGAATTATTCTTTTGTTAATCTTAATCATATGTAATTTTACATATTAATAATAAATTTAAAAATAAAATAATTATATTTACAAATTTTATTTTAATATAAATATTATTATATAATTTTTTATTAAAATTTTTGACCCCTCCAAAAAATTTTTTCAAGCTCCACCACGGATAGAATGATTGGTATATTTTGATCATGTTGCATCACGTCAATGAAGAAAAGTTGAGAACAATAACATTAAGCAAAATGAAATACAAAAGATCACCACTAAACACGTAAAAACAACATACAGACTCTGTGCTTTCACACCATATATTTTACATAAATGAACCCCACGCACATATTTTGGGGGATTATTTTATTCGCTTACAAGTTGGTTCTCCATTGATAATGTTTATGTAATTATGTAATTATTATTTGCTTTTAAAATATTTTAATAAATTAATGTTAGTTTAGATTGATTTTTTTGAGTAAAAAAATTATATTTTTTTAATAAAATACTTTTATTTATTAAAATTTATTTAGATACGTTTTTAAAAAAATATTTTTATTAAAAAAAGTAAATTATTTAATTTTTTTTAAATTAACAATATCTTATTTTTAAAAAAATAGAAACAAAATACATTTTTAATATTTAAAATTTATTTTTAAAAAATTTATTTAAATATAAAATAATTTTTGTATGTAAAAGTTTTCTTTTCAAAAGATAAAAATAATAAATATTTTTTTTAAAAAACTAATTCAAACTCGCCTTTAATCTCTTAAAAAATCTTTTTGTTTTTAGTTTAATGACTTGCAAGTCACTCTCCACCACACTAATACATAACTGTCCGTGTCGATTCAACCTTAGAGGACCAATTATCCAACTTTTTATTTTTTTATTGTTTGTACAATTGAGAGATTTTTAAAACCAAAAATAAAAATATTTTATTTTATTTTTACCAAAGATAGGGGACTTGAACTCGCGACCTCTTAATTGAGTATGGAAAGACTATGCCATTTGAATTATAATTCATTGGCAAAATAAAAATATTTTATGTTTGGATTTACTTATAAAAGTGCATCTTATTAGAATAAGAAGTAATTTAATTACTTTAATAAAAAATATGTAAGCACCTTTTATCAAAATTACAATTATGGTCATACGGAATAAAAAACTATTTGACATTATATGCTATGTTTGAAAAGTATTGTTCTGTATTATTTATATAAAATAGAATAATTACATAAGTTATTAATAAAAAAACATGTTATATTATTAACACTTTAATTTAAAATAAATTCTTTTAATAATAATAATATGAAATACATATAACAAATTTTGTATACACATATTACTGCGTGCACACACCAAAGCAATTTAAAAAAAATTAATGTTTTAGTTTTAACAAGCAATAACCAATTACATTTTTTTTTACTTTTAAAGATGAGTATAATAGAAAAATCTCACATTAAAAGTATTATTATTTGTATAATATTACATTTAAGAGGTATGAATTCTTTTAATAGAAAAACTTATCTTTCAGCAAAAATATAGGAATACATTAGTAAATTAATATTTTTTAAAAAAAATGTTCAAATAGATAACTCAGGAATACATTCGTTATGTGCTTTTCAAATATTGTAAAAGAAAAAAATTTTCTTCCTTACTTTAAAAAAAAAAGTACAAATAAAAAACTCAAAATATAAAATAAGTATTTAATTTTTTAGTACTTCTTATTCTTGTATGTCTTAAAATGAGGATCATAGATGGAGAGGAATCAACCAAGAAGGCAAGAAAAGTAAAGCAAAGCTATCTCTATTATGATTTTAAGTTTGAAGTTTTAACAAAGGGAGAGGAATCAACCAAGAAATAGCCAGGAAGAACCTAGCCACCTCGTTATTATTATTTAATTTTTTAGTACTTCACTTGGCTCTTTCTTTATAAAACCTTAATCTTTAGCTAAGAATTACACGACACTAAGAAACACACACACAAAACATTCGATGACATATTCTCCTTTCTCTAGTTCATCTGCTTTCAATGTTCCACTAATCAAACATGATGTCTTCGTCAGTTTTCGAGGAATAGACATTCGCACTTCTTTTCTTAGTCATTTGACAACAGACTTGAAGCGTAATCAAATTGATTTCTTTGTTGACGATGAAAAACTTCATCCTGGAGATCAGATTTCATCCACCCTCCTTCGAGCAATTGAGCAATCATACATGTCATTGGTTATCTTTTCGGAACACTATGCTTCTTCAAGATGGTGTATGGAGGAGCTTGTGAAGATTATTGAATGCATGGAACAATATGAAAGGATTGTGATACCTGTTTTTTATAATGTTGATCCTTCTCATATAAGGCATCAAAAAGGAACTTTTGCAGAAGCTTTTGATGTCTACAAAGAGAGATATGAAGAGGAAATTATGCAGAATTGGAAATCTATTTTGAAGAAGACGGCAAATTTATCTGGAATTCATTATCCATCCAAATATCGGTAAAATTTTTCATCCATAAAAATATATATTTTTGTTATGTAGCCTCTTTTACTATTTATTATTTAATTTTATATTTATTACCCCTACAGTGAGTTAATCATTGCTCTTACATCAAATTCGTTTACTTTAAATAGATTATATCTATACCATTTTCTATATAATTTTGGTGTATTTTTTAGGTAAAAAATGTTGGAATAAATCAATTTCAATAATCCAGATCATCCGTATTGAATCACCAAAAATAATATAATGCGGAAGCGTACCTTCACTCATAAGAGTCAGAAACTAATGGAAGAATTTGGGTCTTGTGGTTCTTTCGATCCTCCTCAACCAAAGTCTTTTGTATTCCTAAGTGGCTGAACTGTAACTCTTTTGATTGGGAAGGAGCAACAAAAGCGGCTTTAGTATATTGGGGACCGAAACCCTGAAGGTCTATTTATATTTGAGCATGGGCACTCATTAAACCCTAAAACCCAAATAAAATAATAATATAATATCTAAAGCCCAAAAGATAATATATCTAAAATCCAAAAGATAATTATCTGAGGAACAAAAGATAAATCCGGTTTTATTCTCATTTAATTCCAAATCAAAAGTAATAATGACTTATTCAATTAGCATTTATAACAATAAATGAAATCATCATTATATAAGTCATTTAATTTGAAATAACATAATTTATGATTATAATTAATATATGTATTGCCCACAAATAAGTTAGGAAATTAAATAATTTTTCTAACAAAAAAACTTTGATTTTTTAATTTTTTATTTCATATGAATCACTTCTAATATTAAAGTTAAAAAATGTATAAAAAAGTGTATACAAAAATACAAATAATATTCTTTCTTTAAGTAGTGTTGGCTAAAATTTAAAAGAGAAAGAGATATACTACTAGTACTATCTAGCAATTAGCAATCATAGCAACTAGCTAGGAAGGTATATTATACACAGGTGAGTTTTATCGTATCCCTCTTAATTAAGAATAAAAATTATTCTTTCCAGTTTATTTTATTTGAATTTAATTTAATGTTATATCATTAATCAATAATTAATAAATTATATTTTAAACCTCAATATTTATATTTGTATACTTTTATTTAAAATATTAATTAAATTTAAAAATATATCACAGTTTATTTTATCCTAAAATATTCTTTAAATTATTTATAAAAGACTAAAATATTATTTTGAGTAATGTTACAAAAGATTTAGAGTATCGTTTTTAACATTATAACAAAAACAACCTTTTAGTATTAATAAAAAACTAAAATACCCTTTTTAAGTTAAAGATTATTAAATGATATTAGAATTAAATTTGAATAGGATTTTAAAAATATTAAAATATTCACAGAGTTTATTATAAAAGATTAAAATGCACATTTAGCATTAATTTTGAAAAGACTAAAATATTTTTATAGTTTATTTTCAAAAATCTAAAAATAGTGAAATATTATTTTAAAGTTTTTAAAAAGTCTAAAATATCTTTATATGATTAATAATTATTTAACTTTATTAGAAAATATAAATTTTAATTTTATATTAAAAAGACTAAAATACACTTATAGTTCATTTTTAAAAGACTAAAATACCTTTTTAGAATTAATTTTATTTAAATATATTTAAAATTATAAATTTGAGTATTTAAAATATTAAAATATTCCTATAATTAATTTTTAAAAAAATTAAATAACTTTTTAGGATTAAGCTTTATAACCACTAAAATATCCTTATATATGACTAATTAATATTGTTTGATTGTATGAAAAATTAGACATTTAAATTTAATTTTAAAATGATAAAACACGGAAAGAGTTCATTTTAAGAAATTAAAATACCTTTCGAGAATTAATTTTAAAAGACTAAAATATTTTTATAATTAATTTTTTAAAAGACTAAATACTCGTTTAGGATTAATTTGGAAAATACTAAAATACTATAGGATGAATAAAGATTATTTGGTTTTATTAGAAATTAGGAACTTGACTTTAATAATAAAAAGACTAAAATAATACCTTCTAGAATTAAAGTTGTTTAATTGTATTAGAAAATTGAATTTGATTTTAGAAAGCCTTAAAATAAAATAACTTTATAGTTAATTTTGAAAAGATTTAATTACCTTTTTAAAATTTAATTTGTTTAATTGTATTATAAATTTTAAAAAACCAAAATACCTTTTTAGAATTAATTTTAGAAGACTTTATAAATGGTTTAATTATTTTGTCGAAACCTGTAATTTTCATCGAATTTTCAATTAGGTCTCTATATTTTTTATATTCGTTTTGTTTATCGAAATATTATATTAATTTCAGCATTTTTGTTAGGCAACAAAATTTTGATATGGAAGTAAAATAAGTGATATATTTTAACATGGTAATTTTTGGTGTTTTTTAAAATTGTGGGAGTACACAAATCGGACTCTCCGATTTGTGTTGAAAAAGTTGAAAAAAATTCAGAGTACATAAATCGGAGGGTCCGATTTGTGTTAAAAAAATTGAAAAAACTCAGAGTACACAACTCGGACCATGCGAGTTCTTTGGTCATAAAATTCTGCTTTACAAATCGTATGGTCCGATTTGCAGCTTATAGAATTTGAAATTTGAAATATGGAATTCGGACCCTCCGTTTTGTTTGTTCTGGGTAATTTTTTCTTTACATCTGAAGGAACACAACTCGCAGAGTTCGAGTTCTGCTTCCTCTAATCCCACAACGAGGTGAAGCACCCCTCCTCCTCATACTCGAGTCTAACACTTCCTTTGGTTTCATATTCAAATTAAAAACTCTTTTTGTTACAATAAAAATTTAATTACAAAATCTGATATAATTATAAAATCTTAATTAAAATATATATATATATATATAAACTTAATTATAAATTTAATAAAACTATCACTATATTAATTAAAACTATATAGTAGTGCACAAGTATCTGAAATATCCCCAATAGTCTCACTTTCTTCTTTTTTTAGTTATTGTTCGTTATTTTGGAGAAATCCACATCCATTCTTGTGTTGTCCTATTCGGCTAATTTTTTTTAGAAATGGATGACCATGCTGTTGTGTTATCCATAATTATGGGTAAGTTTGGTGCTTTTTTTTTTAATATAGAAATTCATTTTTGTTAATTGAATTATCAAATTAGATCATCAGATTTGAACATATTAAAATTTTAAAAGAAATTTGAAGGTCAAATTTTATGATGGCTAAAATGTAAATTTTGTAAGTACACAAATTAAAAATTTAGATTTATGATTTTAAAATAATAAAAAATTTATAAACACAAAACTGATATTTAATTATTAAAAAAATAAAAAAATTCATTAACACAAATTTAACCATCAAATTTTGATATCAAAATTTAATTTTTAGAATTTTTTAACTATCTTTCACAATTTCGTAATATATTCCTCACTTTTATAATCCAGCAAAAAATATATTCCTCTCTAATATTTAAAATAAAAAATACTATTCTAGACCATCCATTTATTTAATTAATCAATAAAATATCTATCTTTGAAAAAAAATAATTAATTTTAAAAGATTAAAATATCCTTTCTGAGTTAAAATTATTTAATTGTATTAAAAATTAGAAGTATCAATTTACTAATACTAGAATACTTCTTTTAATTTTAAAATGGTTAAATTTAGGATTAGTTTTAAAAAGAATTAAATAGATTACCTTTTAACGTTAACTTTGTTTAGTTGTACTAGAAATTTGGTTTTGATTAAAAAAAAAGATATTATCTCACACATACATAAAAAATTAAAAATATTAGTATAAGAATCAAAATATTTTAATATCATAATTATTATTATATTGAAATTCTAAATTGAATAAAATTACATAAACAAATTTGAATTAAATATTTTCATAATTTTTCATGCTTTATAAATTTGTAATTACATAATTGTTAAATTTTATATTAATTTATATATCTATCTAAATTTCGTGATATGCGCGGATATAGATCTAGTTTCATACTAAATCGTACAAATAAACAGAGTTATGCATTCACCTTAAGTTGGTCATATCCGTTTCAACTGAGAAAAGCAAACTAATAAAGATTTGGATGATTTTCATACGCTGTTGAATAAGAAACAGCAATAAATAACAATATTTAGTTGGTTTAGATATTAAAAAAATTAGCTACACATGGGAAAAAAATCACTTTCATAAAAAAAAAAGTTAAAAATTAATTTAATATATTTGACTAAATATCTAAATTGTTTGATATAATTAGTATTAAAATATAAACTCACTATATATCACCGTTTTTTATTTTTGATATGGAGAAAAGGATTGAATGATACAACACTGTGGAGAAGAGGAATGCTTTTCATATATGTGGTGTCAGTAGTGTTTTAGTGGAAATCGGATGGTCCTTTTTGAGTTTAGGAAAAAATAAAAAAAAATAAAAAATCTAATCGGATGTCCGTTTTGATTTAAAAAAAAGAGAAGAAAACAACACTAATCGGACGGTCTAATTTATGTTTTCGAAATCGGACCGTCCGATTTTTATTTTTAAAAATAAAAAAATGAAAAATACAAATCGGATCCTCCGATTTATAGTTTATTTTTTTCTTTAAGCAACTCGGACCCTCCGATTTGAATAATACAAAAAAAAACACCATATCAAAGAAAAATACCTAATCTTCCAATAATAATATATTACACATATATTTAATCAATATAAAAAAAATTAGCCACATATCACCCGCTTAAACATGCTCATTTTCTTTTTATTTCTCGTCTCCATTATTATTGTTTTTTCTTCTTCCTCTTCTTCTTATTCTTGTCTAATTTTACTTGTATTATGATATACTTTCTTTTTCTTTTCCATATACGATAGAAATGAATCAGAACTCATCAAAGATATTGTCAAGAATATTTCGGAAAAATTATCGCATCTTTTTTCAAATGCACCCCAAGACCTTGTCGGAATTGATGAACATTTTGAATTTCTTCAACCTTTAATGGCAATGAAGTCTGATGAAGTTCGAATTGTGGGAATTTGGGGAATGGGAGGCATAGGTAAAACAACAATTGCTAGAGCAATATTCGACAGATATGCCTCTCGATATGAAGGTTGCTGCTTTCTAGAAAATGTAAGAGAAAAATCTCAAAAGTCTGGTGAACACAGCTTATATGAGAAACTTATTTCTGAACTACTTGAGGGAGAACATCTCCTTGTGAAAGGATCAGCCCATGCAAGATCTATGAATGTTAAGAGAAGGTTGAGTCGGAAAAAGGTGCTCATAGTGCTTGATGATGTGGATGCATTAGACAAGTTAGATTATCTAACAAGAGAACCAATCTGTTTGGGAGCAGGTAGTAGGGTCATTGTAACAACAAGAGACGAGCAAATTCTAATTGCTAAAGGAGTGGATAAAAGATACAAGGTTTGGGGATTGAGCTTTGAGAGTTCCCTTGAGCTTTTTTGCTTAAAAGCCTTTCACAAAAGCTGTCCTAAACATGGATATGAAGAGCTTTCAGAAATGGCAGTTAATTATGCAGAAGGCATTCCATTAGCATTGAAAGTATTGGGATCCTTTCTACACTCAAGGAGCATAAAAGAATGGGAAAGTGCATTGAAAAAACTCAGGGTTCATTCCAATGTGGACATCTACAATGTCTTAAAATTGAGTTATGATGGATTAGATGATTCAGACAAGAACATATTCCTTGACATTGCATTCTTTTTAAGAGGAGAATACAAGGATAATGTTATAAGGTTTTTAGACTGTTGTGGTTTCTTTGGCGACATTGGTATAAGCACTCTTCAGCGTAAATCTCTTATAACTATTTTCAGCGATAGAATAGAAATGTATGACTTGATACAACAAATGGGTTGGGAAGTCGTTCGCCAAGAATCAAATAAAGATCCTGGAAAACTCACTCGAATAAATAAACCTGAAGATTTCTGCAACTTATTGAAAAATAGTGAGGTAAGAAAACGGCACACCTATATTGTTTTTGCTTGTCTTAAACCATTACAATAGCATTTTGTTAATACTCGTTTTTGGTTTTTCAGGAAAAAAGTTTAGTAGAAGGCATTATGATAGACTTGTCCCAAATTGGAGATCTACACTTAAATGCGGACACCTTTAAAAATATGCCTCGTCTAAGATTTCTTAAGCTTTATGCTCCTTCGGATCAAAGACAGTCCAAAGTCTACATTCCCACAACCCTGGACCCGTTTCCTGCAAAACGCAGCTATCTGTAGTGGAATAGTTGTCCTCTGAATTCTCTACCATTAAGGTCTTGTGCAGAGAAACTTGTTGAGCTTAGGATGACTAACAGTCAAACTTCTAAACTCTGGGATGGACCACAGGTACTAATACCAATATGAACTTCTTTTTTATCCGTTTACTTTTGATTGAAAATCAAGGATTTTTGCATAATGTGATGAATGTATCTCTAAATTGTTACAGAATCTTGTGAATTTGACAGAGCTTGACCTTAGTGGATGTATAAAGTTGGTAGAGCTCCCAGACTTGAGTAAAGCAACAAAGCTTAAAAGGTCAAACCTTTTGTGTTGTGAAAATCTATGTCAACTTCATCCATCTATTTTATCCATCCAAACACTTGAGGGATTGTTTCTTGATGGTTGCAAAAAGATTGAAGAGTGTCAAAAGCAACATATATTTGAAATCTCTTAAAACACTCGGGGTTCAAATGTGCTCAAGCCTGGAGGAATTTTCGGTGTCATCAGAGAAACTGACGGCTTCGCATTTCTCTTTGTTGAGAATTAAGAGTTTACCATATGAATTCTGTTGCTCTATATATCTTGTGCATCTTTGTCTTTGGGATTGCACAGAGCTAATTGAGCTTCCACGCCACATCAAAACACTATCAAGCTTATTGACTCTTGACATAAGTGGTTGTTGTAGTCTTCGATCTATACCGGAGCTTCCACCATCTATTGAAGTGCTTCTTGCTAATGAGTGCACATCACTGGAAAGAATATTCAGTTTGATGGCAGTATTTAGTTTGAACAGGAGTCGGATCTCATTTGAAAATTGCGTGAAATTGGAAGAGGAGTCGCTGAATGATATTGCAATATTCAGAAATGTTTTGTTTTGTTTAACAGGTCAATATGAGATGATAAATTATTATGATTATCGTAGAATGGATGGTCGTATTTGTTATCCAGGGTACAAAGTTCCAGAGTGGTTTGGATGTCAGACAACAGAAGCGTCCATAACAATTGAACTTGATCAACCTTACTACCAATTGTTGGGTTTCATCTTCTCTTGTGTTGTTTCTCAAAACTTACCTCCTCCTTTTTTAGGTAAATGGATTGAGGTCAATATCAAGTGTGAATACCGCCACTTCGGAGATGATGTAAAGCACACATTTCAAATTACAAGGCCAAACTTTGTTCCTGAAAGTCGACGGAACTCTGAAGATCACGTTATTATTTGGACTTATCAATTTCCTGATGAAGACATGTTTAGGGAAATTGAAATGTGTGATGATGATGACAGCACTAGCAACCAAAAGATGTCATTCAGATTCAGTGTTGATAGACCTGAATATGAGAAGAGAGTAGAAGAAAGGAAAAAACAGGTTTTTATCAAAGGGTGTGGGATTTTGCCAATATATGCCTCAACTGTCGTGGATGTCATTCAAAAACCTGAATTGGAGTTCAAGTTGCAGTTGAACCCTCATCGTCATAACTCCATCACAACGCAGAATATAGACGCACTGAAAAGCAAGATGATGCAAAAGATTAAAGGAAAATCACATTGACTCCTGAAGAAGTAAATTGCATGACCAAGAATAGTGAAAGAAAGTTAGCTGCTTGATCCAAAGGTATTATTAATCAGGCACATTCTAAAATGATTATAATTATAGAGTGTGCACGTTTATGTTATTGAAATGCATTTATTTTATTCATTTACAGAGTAATCTGGATTTAAAAGGCAACAAGGGGAGTACTACCACTGCATTTGATTTTCAACATCAGCAAAAGAATCATGCTTCTAATTCCACCTTGTACTACTATTTGAAAGTTTGTACAAACAGATGCACTTACATTCACTTTTCTTATCTTGTGAAACTCTTATTTGATTTGTGTATCCTAATGTAATTGAACCACTTTTTGTCATGATTCTTGGGAATGCCACACTTTTTTTTTTTTTTACACAAGTGAGGAGTTTCTATTCTTAAGTTTTAATTTATGTATTACTGCATGTAAAGTCTTCTCAAATTCACACGATTTTAATTTATTCTGGTACTTCTAGCATTCAATCAAAGATTCTTGTTTCAATTTTAATAGCATGATACATTTTCATAATTATAAAGATTCTTGTTTCAATTCTTAACTTTATGCATTTAAAACTAAAATATTTATTGACATACTATAATCCAATCTAGAGATAAAATAAAAAACCAAAAAAATTAGATATTAGAATGTGCAGAGTCACACTAAAATTTAAAGTTAATATGGTGAATATAAACAAAATGAGTTTAAAATTTTTTTAATTGACAAGTTAGAACAGGGACTAATGACTCTCTAGTCAACTGGTCAAGTAGTAAAGATAATTAAAGAAGAAAATTTGACAACATCAAACATTTCAAATTCAAGCATATATTAAATCTTTAACACTTTTAAGTTATGTCAAATAATTAGAACAATCGGACCGATAATTAATGTCAAGATACACACTAAAAAAATATATTTAAACAAAATTACTCTCAAGAATAAAATTATTTTTAAACTAATTAATTATTAGCGAGCTAGGAATGCCTAAAATTATTCATAAAAAAGAAAAATAAAAAGAACATTTTATTCCATAAAATTATGCATTAAAAAAGAGTTTAATTTTGATAGACAAATAGAGTCATAGTGTAAAATATTTTATCCCGTCTTGTATATATATATATATATATCAATTTATTGGCCAATGATAAATTTTTAAGTGGAGTTTTAATCTACAATAAATCAGTTTTTGATGTATCAGACTATTAGAAAATATTGGAAAAAAACAAAAAACTAGACTTGCATCAAAATTAATTCATATATATATATATATATATATATATATATATATATATATATATATATATATATATATATATATATATATATATATTTCCATGTGTTGTTGCTCTGTTCCACAACCCCTTGTATTGTCCTGAATAACCGTCAAAACTGACCCTCACAAACATCGTGCCCCCTATTTTCTCTCTTTCTCGTATTTCATCCTTATATCTTCATTTATATAATATTAATAACTTCCAAGTTACAAGTTCCAAGCATCGATCTTAGCTTGCTCTCTTTTGTGAAAAAGTGACCAAGACAATGTCTTCGAACTCCAGAAAGGGAAACGCCACAGCTGAAGAAGCTTCATGGTACTGTGCTCTTCTCCTTCTTTCTTCCACTCTCCTCATCATGCTAACCATCTTCACTCATCAACACAATAGCAGCACTACTATTACTCTCCGACGACCCTGCGAGGAGATCTATGTGGTCGGAGAAGGGGAGACACTTCACACCATAAGTGACAAGTGCGGTGATCCTTATATCGTTGACAACAACCCTCATATCCATGACGCTGATGATGTCTTCCCTGGCCTTGTCATCAAGATCACACCTTCTTCTTCTTCACAATAATATTTGTAGTCTTATTAGTTGCGTTCTTCTTTTTTTATTAGAATAGGAAATTTGTAATAATCATCATTATTAGTTATTAAGGTATATATGCATTGAACATTGAACTGTTTTATATGCTACTATATATAGAGAATGTGAAACTCTTTTAGTATTATTGAGGTGAGTATAAAATGCAACATATGTTATTCATGTAGCCAACATATGTTTGTTCTCGTTTTATGTATAAATAAATTGTAACGAAGCTGGTTATTATTTCATTTATATAGTCTTGCATACAAATTATGAATTTGTGGAAGAAGCAGCCAGAAGCTAAGATGATATAACTCAGAGCATACATACGGTTATAGCTAAAGAAAGTTTAATCTATGTAGTAGTTTCATAAAATAATATAAGAATGTATAAAAGATAAATATTTGATTGTGGAACACTATAACTTGTCGGTTAGAGTGATGAGTTAAAAGATGTTTTGTTTCATAGCTAGAACTATAAGATGGATGACCTAATGTTATAACAAAAATATTATTTATATATTAAAATTAGTTATTAAAATTAATTATATATTGTGTATTTTTATATCAATATGTGTAGTTTAATTTATTTTAAATATATATTTTATATTAATTAGTAGTTAATTTTAATAACTGATTTTAATATATATATAGTATGGTTAAATATAAAATGGTTGACAAACATTGTAGTAAATAGTATGTACAGTTGATGATTCAAAGATTTTAGGACAAACTTCCAAAGCTTTGATTGTAAAGGAAGTTTGAATTGGAAAGTTGAACTATCATCGTAACTCCATCACAAGGCTGATGAATCTACAGGCACTGAAAAGTGAGATGATCTGGAAGACTAGAGGAAATTCAAAACTCCAACTCGATAATTGGAGGTCATGCAAGAACCTGGGTGGCCATGAGAAGAAGATAAAATAATGGAATTAATGCCCCCCTTACTTCCATCATTAGGGGTGAAAAATGCTTATCAATCTTTCGTAAATATTTTTAATTATTGTAGGGCGTTCTTGTTTAAACCGATCTTTCTCTTTGCTTCAATTAATTACCATTGTTAGTTTACTTAAACTTGCATCCTTGTAAATTTTATATTAATCTTTTTTCCCCTGCTTTTGCAACTGCTTACCTTTATATTTTTATATATTAAGAAATTATTTTGCATGATTCAACAACTCAAGTCTCATAGACAGAAACAGACAACAGGCTATAAATAAAAGTCTATTGTATACTATCTAAATCTTTAAGAGCATTACAATCTAAATTTTTTTTCCTTTTTCTTTTTCTTTTAAGAATGCTTCGTGAGCAGTA